>NW_025272675.1:0-1359 GCF_018294505.1 Triticum aestivum | reverse complement strand
CCCCCCCCCAGTGCCCCCGTCCCGCCTAACCCTGTAGCGTTTGACCACGGGATCTACCCCTTTGACTTTGCACGGACGGGCTTTGACCAGTGGACCTCCCCACCCGGTTGTGTTAGGTCAGCCCATAGGAACACATTGGAGCAACATCCGGGGAAGACCCACAGCAAGATCCCCTCCGTGTAGACCCCACGCGTCCGTTTCCCCGCTCCAGGTGCCGGCGGCAGCGCCGTTCGTGAGGGGGGCACACCCCGGACACGCATGCCGGGCGTTTGCAACCGCGTAAACACTTCCAGACTTGTGAGAGGCCGCCGGCGCAAGATTTGACGGCATGCTAGCCCCCGGAAGCCGCCGGCCATAGCCGTAGACGCGCGAAGGGCAATCCGTGTAGAGGGAATTTTTTGGATACTTCTCCATCACCAAAAGTTATGAAAAAATACCATCGTTCCTATAGCACATGTGCCGACGTCGTGCAAAAAAATCATGATTTTATCGCGCTCCGAGTATTTAGTAATGTTGACGCCGCATCGTTACCACAGAACGTCTACTACCGTGTCATCGCCGTCCGTGAGGGGGGCCACGCCCCGGAGACGCGTGCCGCCTCTTCGGACATGCCACCACACCACCCCGCATGTATGAGGGCCCGGTGCGACGCTCCGGTGGCATTGCTACCCCCCAGTGCCCCCGTCCCGCCTAACCCTGTAGCGTTTGACAACGGGATCTACCCCTTTGACTTTGCACGGACGGGCTTTGACTAATGGACCTCAGCACCCGGTTGTGTTAGGTCAGCCCATAGGGACACTTTGGAGCAACATCCGGGGAAGTCCCACAGCAAGATCCCCTCCGTGTAGGCCCCACGCGTCCGTTTCAATCCTCCAGGTGCCGGCGGCAGCGCCGTTCGTGAGGGGGGCACACCCCGGACACGCGTGCCGGGTGTTTGCAACCGCGAAAACACTTCCAGACTTTTGAGAGGCCGCCGGCGCAAGATTTGGCGGCATGCTAGCCCCCGGAGGCCGCCGGCCACAGCCGTAGACGCGCGAAGGGCAATCCGCGTAGAGGGAATTTTTCAGATACTTCTCCATCACCAAAAATTATGAAAAAATACCATCGTTCCTATAGCACATGTGCCCACGTCGTGCAAAAAAAATCATGATTTTATCACGCTCCGAGTATTTAGTAATATTGACTCCGCATCGTTACCGCAGAAACTCTACTACCGTGTCATCGCCGTCCGTGAGGGGGGCCACGCCCCGGAGACGCGTCCCGCCTCTTCGGACATGCCACCACACCACCCCGCATGTATGAGGGCCCGGTGCGACGCTCCGGTGGCATTGCTACCCCCCCAGTGCCCTCGTCCCGCCT
>NW_025272674.1:0-1359 GCF_018294505.1 Triticum aestivum | reverse complement strand
ATTATGAATCGTTTGACACATGCGAACCATGCCTCTTGGGCAAAATGACCAAGACTCCGTTCTCCGGAACAATGGAGCGAGCAACCAACTTGTTGGAAATCATACATACCGATGTGTGCGGTCCAATGAGCGTTGAGGCTCGCGGAGGATATCGTTATGTTCTCACTCTCACTGATGACTTGAGTAGATATGGGTATGTCTACTTAATGAAACACAAGTCTGAGACCTTTGAAAAGTTCAAGGAATTTCAGAATGAGGTAGAGAATCAACGTGACCGAAAGATAAAATTCTTACGATCAGATCGTGGAGGAGAATACTTAAGTCACGAATTTGGTACACACTTAAGGAAATGTGGAATCGTTTCACAACTCACGCCGCCTAGAACACCTCAGCGAAACGGTGTGTCCGAACATCGTAATCGCACTCTATTGGATATGGTGCGGTCTATGATGTCTCTTACCGATTTACCGCTATCATTTTGGGGATACGCTCTAGAGACAGCTACATTCACTTTAAATAGGGCACCGTCTAAATCCGTTGAGACGACACCGTATGAATTATGGTTTGGAAAGAAACCTAAGCTGTCGTTTCTAAAAGTTTGGGGATGCGATGCTTATGTCAAGAAACTTCAACCTGAAAAGCTCGAACCCAAGTCAGAAAAATGTGTATTCATAGGATACCCTAAGGAAACTGTCGGGTATACCTTCTACTTAAGATCCGAAGGCAAGATCTTTGTTGCCAAGAACGGATGCTTTCTGGAAAAAGAGTTTCTCTCGAAAGAAGTAAGTGGGAGGAAAGTAGAACTCGATGAAGTACTACCTCTCGAACGGGAAAGTGGTGCAGCTCAGGAAAATGTTCCTGTGATGCCCACACCAACTGAAGAGGAAAACAATGATGATGATCAAGGTACTTCAGATCAAGTTACTACTGAACTTCGTAGGTCCACAAGGACACGTTCCGCACCAGAGTGGTACGGCAACCCTGTCCTGGAAATCATGTTGTTAGACAACAATGAACCTTCGAACTATGAAGAAGCGATGGCGGGCCCGGATTCCAACAAATGGCTTGAAGCCATGAAATCCGAGATAGAATCCATGTATGAAAACAAAGTATGGACTTTGACAGACTTGCCCGATGATCGGCGAGCGATAGAAAACAAATGGATTTTTAAGAAGAAGACGGACGCGGATGGTAATGTTACCATCTATAAGGCTCGACTTGTCGCTAAGGGTTATCGACAAGTTCAAGGGATTGACTACGACGAGACTTTCTCTCCCATAGCGAAGCTGAAGTCCGTCCGAATCATGTTAGCAATTGCCGCATACTATGATTATGAGATATGGCAGATGGACGTCAAAA
>NW_025272673.1:0-1359 GCF_018294505.1 Triticum aestivum | reverse complement strand
GACGGACAAGAATGTAGGGCCACTGATGGAAATCTAGCATCCTATACTAAGCATGTAGGATTGCAGGTAAAGGTATCAACAGTAGTAGCAAGGATAGGCTATGCATCAGGATAGGATATCGAAAAGCAGTAACATGCTACACTACTCTAATGCAAGCAGTATAGAGAAGAATAGGCGATATCTGGTGATCAAGGGGGGGGGGCTTGCCTGGTTGCTCTGGCAAGTAGGAGGGGTCGTCAACTCCGTAGTCGAACTGGGCAGCAGCAGTGTCGGTCTCGTAGTCTACCGGAGAGAAGAGGGGGAAGAAACAGTAAATACAATGCAAACATAAGCATGACGATGCGTGACATGACAATGAGCGGTGCTAGGTGTGCCCTAACGCGACAGTAGGTGGTACCGGCGAAGGGGGGGAACATCCGGGAAGTATTCCCGATGTTTCGCGTTTTCGGACAGATGGACCGGAGGGGGAAAGTTGCTAGTTCGATAGGTTAGGGAGGTGTGGTGGACGAACGGACTGCGTATTCGTATTCGTCTCGTCGTTCTGAGCAACTTTCATATAGAAAACATTTTCATCCGAGTTACGGTTTAAAAGATATGAATTTTCAAAGTTTATTTGAATTCCTGGAATTATTTGAATTAAGCAAAAAAATGAATTATGACGTCAGCATGAGGCAATGCTGACGTCAGCAGGTCAACAGAGCGGCTGACCAGGTCAAACTAACCAGTGGGCCCCACCAGTCATAGACAGTGGGCTAACAGAAGATTAAACTAATTAATTTTTAGTTAATTAGCTACTGGGCCAACCTGTCAGTGAGTGATTAGATTAATTAATTAGTTTTAATTATAAAAACATTTTTCTTTTCTCTTTTTTTTTAATTTTGCGGGTCAGTGGCTGGGCCTGCCCAGTCAGCACGTTGACTGGGTTGACCCAGTCAACGGGGCCCACGGGGCCCACTGGCAGTGGCACTGGGGTGGCCCCAGGCCAGCCACGTCGGCGGCCGGCGCCGGAGTGACTCCGGCGACCAAAACAGCGGCGGCCCCTCGCCGGAGTTGGCCGGAATCACGCTACGGGGCTCGGGGAAGAGCGGGGCTAGGCCCATTCGAAGGACCTCGCAGCGCCGCATCCAGTGGTGGCCGGGGCTTCGCCGGACTTGGCCGGAATTGGCGCCGGCGAGCGGCGGAGGCGGCGGCGCGCACGGGTGCCTGACGGAAACGAGGCTGCAGCGGGCTATCGAGCAAGCGGAGGGGCTGGGGGGCATCTACGCGCTGTGGGGAGTGCAGCGGGCTTGAGCCCGTGACCAAAAGGTCACTGGAGACCCGCTGGCGACGAGCTCCGCAGCGCGGCGTTCGGGCGCGCGT
>NW_025272672.1:0-1359 GCF_018294505.1 Triticum aestivum | reverse complement strand
TGTATATATGGAGGAAGAGGGGGTGGATTTCGTGGCCCTTGGTGGAGGGGTCCGAAATCAACCCTATCTCTTGTTTCCCCACACATACGGACTCTAAAAATAGCCTATACTTATGTATTTCGAAATTACATGGGCCTGGCCCAATAATAAGGTGACGCAGCACCTAAAATAGCCTCGGGACGAAATTTATGAAGTGGCATCTTGTATATTACGTCCAAGGCTTCATGCACACATTATGGTGGCTTCAAAGTCCTGAAATCATCACTTGTAACTCCGTTCTTGTTCCCCTTGCGCATGCCATCATCTCCATGCTTGTTCTTGCTCCAATGTTCATCCTTCTCCAAGCTAGGCCCTTCATTTGTAAGCAAAACAAATGTATCCAATTTAGGCAGCATCATATTCTCATGAACATTAGAATCATTACCAAGAAACGAAAGTACCTGGTAATTTAGTTGGCGTGCACGAGCTCTAGTAATTGGTCCAGTATGTATAGCAGCAGGGGCTGTGGGTGTAACAATTGTATTGATGTCCTCATCATTACCAGGGAAAGTCAAACGCACAACGTAGATGTATGTGGAGCTGGGAAGGCTTATAATATGGTAGCAAAAAGGGTCAGCAATAATCAATTCAGAGATGCAAAGTTGAATAAACGCTCAACGACGGTACTGTGCTGGTCCTAGGCTAGACCGTGCTAGAGACGCGATCCTAGAACACTAACAAAATCACGGCGCTGCACGTAAACAAGGGAAAAGCACACTCTCGAATTTTTTTTCGCTCTTTTTTTTTGTGCGCTGCTTTTTTTTGCGCTGCTCTCTTTTTTTTGCGAAAAATCACTATAATGGCGAGTGTCTCAAAACTCTTCCCAGGTCAAACTGACAGGATGGGCACGAAATTTCTGTGACTAAAATTTTTTTTTTGACTGCCCGGACCCAAAAACTGGAAACGGGTCAAAAAAACTTTCTATAACGGCGACTGTCTAAATACGCTTAGAAACACCTAAAAATAGGATAGCCAGAATTTTTTTTTGTCAAGTGCGTTTCCGAAAATTTTGGGCCTAAACGGAGGGTGGTTTCCGGACTCTTTTTTTTTGGAAACCAACCTCTTCTACGGACGGCAAAAGATTGCTGGAATCCGAAACCTACTCAGACAAGGAAACACGAATCGGAAATTAGATGGATCCCGAAAACAAACCTAATATGCAAGGAACTCAGATTGGTGGTGGATATATGGTGGTGGTATATGGCAGCGGTGGTGGTAGCGGTGGTAGTATATGGATATGGATCGGTGGTGGTATATGGACACGGATTGGTGGTGGTATATGGATACGGATTCGGAGCGGTAAGCGGTGGTGGTAGATGG
>NW_025272671.1:0-1359 GCF_018294505.1 Triticum aestivum | reverse complement strand
AATTCTAGCATGGATAATAAACGATTATCATGAACAAGGAAATATAATAATAATCAATTTATTATTGCCTCTAGGGCATATTTCCAACAGTCTCCCACTTGCACTAGAGTCAATAATCTAGTTCACATCGATATGTGATTAACACTCAAGGTCACATCCCCATGTGACTAACACCCAAAGAGTTTACTAGAGTCAATAATCTAGTTCACATTTACCATGTGATTAACACTCGATGAGTTCTGGGTTTGATCATGTTATGCTTGTGAGAGAGGTTATAGTCAATGGGTCTGAACCTTTCAGATCCGTGTGTGCTTTACAAATCTCTATGTCATCTCCTAGATGCAGCTACCATGTTCTATTTGGAGCTATTCCAAATAACTGTTCTACTTGGAGCTATTCTAAATTGTTGCTCCATTATACGTATCCGGTATCTCTACTCAGAGCTATCCGGATAGGTGTTAAGCTTGCATCGACGTAACCCTTTACGACGAACTCTTTTACCACCTCCATAATTGAGAAAATTCCTTAGTCCACTAGTTACTAAGGATAACTTTGACCGCTGTCCTGTGATCCATTCTTGGATCACTCTTGTACCCCTTGACTGACTCATGGTAAAGCACACTTCAGGTGCGGTACACAGCATAGCATACTGTAGAGCCTATGTTTTAAGCATAGGGGACGACCTTTGTTCCTTTCTCTCTATTCTGCCATGGTCGAGCTTTAAGTCTTAACTTCATACCTTACAACTCAGGCAAGAACTCCTTCTTTGACTGATCCATCTTGAACACCTTCAAGATCACGTCAAGGCATGTGCTCATTTGAAAGTACTATTAAGCGTTTTGATCTATCCTTATAGATCTTGATGCTCAATGTTCAAGTAGCTTAATCCAGGCTTTCCATTGAAAAACACTTTCAAAATAACCCTATATGCTTTCCAGAAATTCTACGTCATTTCTGATCATTAATATGTCAACAACATATACTCATCAGAAATTCTATAGTGCTCCCACTCACTTCTTTGGAAATACAAGTTTCTCATAAACTTTGTATACACCCAAAATCTTTGATCATCATCAAAGCATACATTCCAACTCCGAGATGCTCACTCCAGTCCTCAGAAGGATTGCTGGAGCTTTGCATACTTATTAGCATATTTCAGGATAGACAAAACCTTCCGGTTGTATCACATACAACCTTTCCTCAAGAATCGTCGAGGAAACAATGTTTTGACATCCTATCTGCAAGATTTCATAAATAATGCAGTAATTGCTAATATAATTCCAACAGACTCTTAGCATCTCTACGAGTGAGAAAGTCTCATCGTAGTCAACTCCTTGAACTTGTCGAAAAACATCTTAA
>NW_025272670.1:0-1359 GCF_018294505.1 Triticum aestivum | reverse complement strand
GGGGGGGGGGTAGCAATGCCACTGGAGCATCGCATCGGGCCCTCATACATGGCGTACGGTGTGGTGGCATGTCCGAAGAGGCGGCACGCGTCTCCGGGGTGTGGCCCCCCTCACGGACGGCGATGACACAGTAGTAGACATTCTGCGGTAACGATGCGGCATGAATATTATTAAATACTCGGAGTGCGATAAAATCATTAGTATTTTAAACGATGTGGGCACATGTGCTATAGGACTGATGGTAATTTTTCATAGTTTTTGGTGATGGAGAAGTATCTGAACACTTCCCACTCCGCGGATTGCTCTTCGCGCGTCTACGACTGTGGCCGGTGGCCTCTGGGTGCAAGCACATGCCGCCAAATCCTCTCACAAGTCTGGAAGTGTTGTGGCGGTTGCAAACGCCCGGCACGCGTCTCCGGGGTGTGCTCCCCTCGCGGACGGTGCCGCCGCCGGCACCCGGAGGGGGGAAATGGACGCGTTGGGTCTAGACGGATGGGGTCTTGCTGTGGCTTTGGCCCAGATGTTGCTCCAAAGTGTTCCTATGGGTTGACCTAACACAACCGGGTGGAGAGTTCCTCTGGTCAAAGCTCGTCCATGCAAAGTCAAAGGGCTAACCCCCGTGGTCAAACGCTACAGGGTTAGGCGGAACGGGGGCCCTCGGGGGTAGTAGTGCCACCGGAGCATCGCACCGGGCTCTCATACATGTCGTACGGTGTGTTGGCATGTCCGATGAGGCGGCACGCATCTCTGGGGTGTGGCCCCCCTCACGGACGGCGATGACACAATAGTAGACGTTCTGCGGCAATGATGCGGTGTGAATATTATTAAATACTCGGAGAGCGATAAAATTATGAGTTTTTTACACGACGTGGGCACATGTGCTATAGGACTGATGGTAATTTTTCATAGTTTTTTGTGGTGGAGAATTATCTGAACACTTCCCTCTCCGCGGATTGCTCTTCGCGTGTCTACGACTGTGGCCAGCGGCCTCCGGGGGCTAGCACATGCCGCCAAATCTTGCGTAGGCGGCCTCTCACAAGTCTGGAAGTGTTGTGGCGGTTGCAAACGCCCGGCCCGCGTCTCCGAGGTGTGCCCCCCTCACGGACGACGCCGCCGCCGGCACGTGGAGGGGGGAAACGGACCCGTCGGGTCTACACGGATGGGGTCTTGCAGTGGCTTTGTCCCGGATGTTGCTCCAAAGTGTTCCTATAGGCTGACCTAACACAACCGGGTGGACAGTTCCACTGGTCAAAGCCCGTCCGTGCAAAGTCAAAGGGCTAGATCCCGTGGTCAAACGCTACAGGGTTAGGCGGGACGGGGGCCCTGGGGGGTAGCAATGCCACTGGAGCATCGCATCTG
>NW_025272669.1:0-1359 GCF_018294505.1 Triticum aestivum | reverse complement strand
TACCGCACTCGTGCAAAATAATAAAACACGGTAAATATATTACTTACACGTGCGTTTTGTTTTGCAAGCGGCGCGAAAAAAATTAAAAAGGGAATGCAACACGAGGACTTCCCAGGAGGTCACCCATCCTAGTACTACTCTCGCCCAAGCACGCTTAACTTCAAAGTTCTAATGGGATCCGGTGCTTTAGTGCTCGTATGATCGCATCCGACATGTTACCCCGGTCTTCGTCCCTTATCCTTGCCCCTCCCAGCTCCACTACAAAGACGATTGTACATTGCTTTGGCCGCTCCCTCTCAACTACGGAGACGAGTTTAACGCAGTTTCCACCCCTCCCTCTCAACCGCACCAGTGCACGCTTGCCGCGCCACAACGCCGACGCTGGACCCGTGAATCGTGAGCACCCAGCTATGACTTACCGCACTCGTGCAAAATAATAAAACACGGTAAATATATTACTTACACGTGCGTTTTGTTTTGCAAGCGGCGCGAAAAAAATTAAAAAGGGAATGCAACACGACGACTTCACAGGAGGTCACCCATCCTAGTACTACTCTCGCCCAAGCACGCTTAACTTCGGAGTTCTGATGGGATCCGGTGCTTTAGTGCTGGTATGATCGCATCCGACATGTTACCCCGGTCTTCGTCCCTTATCCTTGCCCCTCCCAGCTCCACTACAAAGACGATTGTACATTGCTTTGGCCGCTCCCTCTCAACTACGGAGACGAGTTTAACGCGGTTTCCACCCCTCCCTCTCAACCGCACCAGTGCACGCTTGCCGCACCACAACGCCGACGCTGGACCCGTGAATCGTGAGCACCCAGCTATGACATACCGCACTCGTGCAAAATAATAAAACACGGTAAATATATTACTTACACGTGCGTTTTGTTTTGCAAGCGGCGCGAAAAAAATTAAAAAGGGAATGCAACACGAGGACTTCCCAGGAGGTCACCCATCCTAGTACTACTCTCGCCCAAGCACGCTTAACTTCAAAGTTCTAATGGGATCCGGTGCTTTAGTGCTCGTATGATCGCATCCGACATGTTACCCCGGTCTTCGTCCCTTATCCTTGCCCCTCCCAGCTCCACTACAAAGACGATTGTACATTGCTTTGGCCGCTCCCTCTCAACTACGGAGACGAGTTTAACGCAGTTTCCACCCCTCCCTCTCAACCGCACCAGTGCACGCTTGCCGCGCCACAACGCCGACGCTGGACCCGTGAATCGTGAGCACCCAGCTATGACTTACCGCACTCGTGCAAAATAATAAAACACGGTAAATATATTACTTACACGTGCGTTTTGTTTTGCAAGCGGCGCGAAAAAAATTAAAAAGGGAATGCAACACGACGACTTC
>NW_025272668.1:0-1359 GCF_018294505.1 Triticum aestivum | reverse complement strand
AAAAAAATGAAGTGCCCATGTAACAGATGAGTTCTCGTAAGAAGCCCTGATACTTTGAAAGAGATTGTCCAGTTTGTACACGAAGTGCGTCCAGTTTTTTCCGTAACCCTCTCTACTCTTTTGCACATGCTATGTGGGTGAAATAATGATACCATGCCAAGTTTCGACATTTTAAGAGTTCATTTTGTAGTGATTTTCAATTTCACGGTCATTTAGCTCTCTAAACAAATCAGTAAATGACTGAAAAATAGCAAATGATGGCAGAAAGTGTTGAAAATTGATGACGTCGCTTTGAATGGTGCGTACGGAACAAAAAAAAAGTCTGGAGCTGTAATAAGTTTAAACAAATGAAGTGCCAGTGTAACAGATGAGTTCTCGTCCGAAACCCTGATACTCTGAAAGAGATTGTCCAGTTTGTACACGAAGTGCGTCCAGTTTTTGCGGTAACCCTGTCTACTCTTTTGCACATGCTATGTGGGTGAAATGATGATACCATGCCAAGTTTCGACATTTTCATAATTCATTTGGTAGTGATTTTCAATTTCGCGGTCATTTAGCTCTCTAAACAAATCGGTAAATGACTAAAAAATAGCAAATGATGTCTGAAAGTTTTGGAAATTGATGACGTTGCTTTGAATGGTGCGTACGGAACGCAAAAAAGTCTGGAGTTGTAATAAGTTTAAAAAAATGAAGTGCCCATGTAACAGATGAGTTCTCGTCCGAAACCCTAATACTTCAAAAGAGATTGTCCAGTTTGTACACGAAGTGCGTCCAGTTTTTGCCGTAACCCTCTCTACTCTTTTGCACATGCTATGTGGGTGAAATGATGATACCAGGCCAAGTTTCGAGATGTTCAGAGTTCATTTTGTAGTGATTTTAAATTTCACGGTCATTTAGCTCTGTAAACAAATCGGTAAATGACTGAAAAATAGCAAATGGTGTCAGAAAGTTTTGAAAATTGATGACGTCGCTTTGAATGGTCCGTACGGAACGCAAAAAAGTCTGGAGTTGTAATAAGTTTAAAAAAATGAAGTGCCCATGTAACAGATGAGTTCTCGTCAGAAACCCTGATACTTCGAAAGAGATTGTCCAGTTTGTACACGAAGTGCGTCCAGTTTTTGCCGTAACCCTCTCTACTCTTTTGCACATGCTATGTGGGTGAAATGACGATACCATGCCAAGTTTCGACATGTTCAGAGTTCATTTTGTAGTGATTTTCAATTTCACGGTCATTTAGCTCTCTAAACAAATCGGTAAATGACTGAAAAATAGCAAATGATGTCAGAAAGTTTTGAAAATTGATGACGTCGCTTTGAATGGTGCGTACGGAACGCAAAAAAGTCTGGAGTTGTAATAAGT
>NW_025272667.1:0-1359 GCF_018294505.1 Triticum aestivum | reverse complement strand
TGATTGTTGATGACCGACATGTAAGCGCACCTTGGAATTCGACAACCATGGAAATCGCTTTGGGACCCCAAAACGGTGAGTAATAGTCCATGAAACGGGCCAGAATCGGCCAAAACTGGGAGTGTTGATGACCAACACGTAAGCACACCTTGGAGTTCAACAACTATGGAAATCGCTTCGGGACCCCAAAACCGTGAGTAATAGTCCACGAAACATGTCAGAATTGGCCAAAACTGTGAGTGTTGACGACAGACACATAAATGCACCCCGGGGTTCATCAATCGTGGAAATCCCTCTGGGTCTCCAAAACACGGAGTAATAGTGCACGAAACGGACACGATTCGGCCAAATATGTGAGTGTTGATGACCGACACGTAAACGCACCCTGGGGTTCGTCAATCATGGAAATGACCCCGAGACCCCAAAATAGAGTAGTAGTCCAAGAAACGGGCCAGAATCGGCCCAAACTGTGATTGTTGATGACCGACACGTAAGCGCACCTTGGAGTTCGACAACCATGCAAATCGCTTTGGGACCCCAAAACGGTGAGTAATAGTCCATGAAACGGGCCAGAATCGGCCAAAACTGCGACTGTTGATGACCAACACGTAAGGACACCTTGGGGTTCAACAACTATGGAAATCGCTTCGGGACCCCAAAACGGTGAGTAATAGTCCACGAAACCCGTCAGAATTGGCCAAAACTCTCAGTGTTGACGACGGACACATAAACGAACCTCGGGGTTCATCGATCGTGGAAATTGCTCTAGGTCCCCAAAATGCTGAGTGATAGTGCACAAAACGGACTAGAATCGGCCGAATATGTGAGTGTTGATGACCGACACGTAAACGCACCAAGGGTTCGTCAATCATCAAAATGACTCCAAGACCCCATAATAGAGTAATAGTCCAAGAAACGGGCCAGAATCGGCCCAAACCATGATTGTTGATGACCGACATGTAAGCGCACCTTGGAATTCGACAACCATGGAAATCGCTTTGGGACCCCAAAACGGTGAGTAATAGTCCATGAAACGGGCCAGAATCGGCCAAAACTGGGAGTGTTGATGACCAACACGTAAGCACACCTTGGAGTTCAACAACTATGGAAATCGCTTCGGGACCCCAAAACCGTGAGTAATAGTCCACGAAACATGTCAGAATTGGCCAAAACTGTGAGTGTTGACGACAGACACATAAATGCACCCCGGGGTTCATCAATCGTGGAAATCCCTCTGGGTCTCCAAAACACGGAGTAATAGTGCACGAAACGGACACGATTCGGCCAAATATGTGAGTGTTGATGACCGACACGTAAACGCACCCTGGGATTCGTCAATCATGGAAATGACTCCGAGAC
>NW_025272666.1:0-1359 GCF_018294505.1 Triticum aestivum | reverse complement strand
CCCACAGCCCCTGCTGCTATACATACTGGACCAATTACTAGAGCTCGTGCACGCCAACTAAATTACCAGGTACTTTCGTTTCTTGGTAATGATTCTAATGTTCATGAGAATATGATGCTGCCTAAATTGGATACATTTGTTTTGCTTACAAATGAAGGGCCTAGCTTGGAGAAGGATGAACATTGGAGCAAGAACAAGCATGGAGATGATGGCATGCGCAAGGGAAACAAGAACGGAGTTACAAGTGATGATTTCAGGACTTTGAAGCCACCATAATGGGTGCATGAAGCCTTGGACGAAATATACAAGACGCCACTTCATAAATTTCGTCCCGAGGCTATTTTAGGTGCTGCGTCACCTTATTATTGGGCCAGGCCCATGTAATTTCGAAATACATAAGTATAGGCTATTTTTAGAGTCCGTATGTGTGGGGAAACAAGAGATAGGGTTGATTTCGGACCCCTCCACCAAAGGCCACGAAATTCTCCCCCTCTTCCTCCATATATACAGCCCTTAGGGCATCGTTTAGACTTTGGGTTTTGTTTAGATTAAAAGTTCGCCATAGCTGCAACTTCGCGTACTTCGTTTGTGTTCAACGACCAGACAAAGGCGTCACAGAACCCCACCTTGATCAATAAAGCTTTCATCTTATATTCACAATATCCAGATTGCAATCTTAGTTTCTTGCTTGTTCTTCGTTTGCTCGCAGGAAACAGACCCTCGTGGTCAGGTTGATCGTGCTCCGGCGTGGTCAATAACCTCTCTGAGTTGGTTTAGCGATTGCTAAGGCGCGACGTCCTCGCACGTTCGTAGTCGGATCGTCAAAGTCGACTTCCACCAAAGCGAAATCCACCATCTCATCGAAAGACGGGACACCTCCGCCTCTATCAAGTGGTATCAGATTTCCAGGTTGCTCGGTGAGATTTTACAGTTTTTCATAGTTTAGATCGAGTCTGTTCTTCATACCTATAGTCCACGAAAAAGCCAAAAAAAAATTAGGGTTAGTTCATCCCATCCGAACCAATCTGAGCCTTGCATAATCTTTTCTGTATTTGCTTTGTTGAATTTGCGGTTGCATCGTCGTGTTCAGTTGCTGGTCTTAGCGTCTAGTCTTTTAGAGTTTCGAGTTCTGTTCACAAGTTGTCACGCCGTCGCCGCACCATCATCATCGCCCCTGCCATCTACCACCACCGCTCCGAATCCATATCCATATACCACCACCAATCCGTGTCCATATACCACCACCGATCCATATCCATATACTACCACCGCTGCCATATACCACCACCATATATCCACCACCAATCCGAGTTCCTTGCTTATTAGGTTTGTTTTCGGGATCAATCTAGATTCCGATTC
>NW_025272665.1:0-1359 GCF_018294505.1 Triticum aestivum | reverse complement strand
GTACAATCTTCACGATCCAGGGTGCACTTCAAATGAACGTTGATTTGAACCCATCATTGTCTCGTCGTCTTGCTCTGAGAACTTCAGCTAATCATGACAAGAAGAGGAAAGGAAAACTCTAGAACAATCGATCTTCGAGAAGACCGAACAACTTAGGATCAACTCATGGGATGAGATATAGCAACATCTCTTGAGCTGAGAGACGAAGCACAGATCCGAAGAAATGGAGTAAGACAAATGACGAGGGTTCGCTAAGTAGACAACAATTCCAGACTTAAGAATGTGGTGATCGGTTGTCAACGTAGCGAGGGGTTGAGTTGACATGGCACCATTATGATGTACCTTAGGGAAGGTGACTCGAAGATATATCCCCTAGAGTGGCAAAAAGAATTACCTTTGATATAGAGATCATTGAGACTCTCTATATCAGCCTAAGGCAAATCACAGCAATCGACTGGCGGGGGTCGGTAGAATGGCATACTCAAACTTGGATGATGTGGATTACCTTGTTGAAGACAACGTAATGGATGATTTTTGCTTATCACCGGAAATGGAAGGGACCCAGGGTAGAATGACACATTGGCGGTGCCAGCTGGGAACAAAATGCAAATGCTGGGAATGATTTTGGTAACTAGGAAAGAAACCAACAATAGAGGGTGAACTCATTGTTTGAAAAGGTCATAGCATTGCCGAGGAAACTGAGAGCAAACCCAGTTAGAGCCGATGATAACACGTAGCGCTTGTACGTGCTCTCAAGAACTTGAGCATTTCCACAATCATCAAGGTTTTATCAGCATCCGTGTCAAGGATCCTGGCAACACAACTTGCTACCATGATGGCTAATGATGGATGATGCAGATGCAAAGGAAGATAACACCTTCTCAGATTTCACCTTAGCGAGGCCAAGGAAACAAAATCTGGATGATCGACCGAGAGACATTTAGCACTCCGCTTCTAATGTTCTCCTTGATGTGCTAGCGTATCCCATTCATTGAAATGGTTTGATATCTAGAACATCAAGTAAAGGTCGGACTTCAGGAACACGAAAATCCATAAGGAACAACTAGGGAGTAGATCCTACGAAATCCTTATGGGGAGGTGGCCAACTTCTTCAATCAAGATATTATAATAACAGGTCTTCCGGCTGGGTGTGTTGGCCACGACATCCACTTTACCGGTTATCGCGCGCCCAATACTATAATTCTTGGGAAATATTCCAACCATCATATCTGCCTGAGATTCAGATCTGGTTGGTGTCAGGATATTCCAGACTCATCGAGTCTAGGAAGAATAAGAAAGTTTGCAACATAAATCGACGAGATGACGTTGCGAGATTCTCGGGAAATGAACTACGATAGC
>NW_025272664.1:0-1359 GCF_018294505.1 Triticum aestivum | reverse complement strand
CGTTGTATTTACACATATCGAGCATATTGTGTGTATGATTGAAATGCTTGGTATGTGTGGGATCTGACTATCTAGTTGTTTATCTTTAGTAGCCTCTCTTACCAGGAAATGTCTCCTAGTGTTACCGCTGAGCCATGGTAGCTTGCTACTGCTCTGGAACACTTAGGCTGGCCGGCATGTGTCCTTCTTCGTTCCTGTGTCTGTCCCTTCGGGGAAATGTCACGCTTTGAGTACCGGAGTCCTGTTAGCCCGCTACAGCCCGGTTTACCGAAGTCCTGCTAGCCCAGTGCTACAGCCCGGACCCACTTGCTGATGACCGACACGTTCGAAGCTGGGTCATGGATGCCTGTCCCTGTAAGTCTGTGCCACTTTGGGTTTACGACTAGTCATGTCAGCCCGGGCTCTTTATCATATGGATGCTAGCGACACTATCATATACGTGAGCCAAAAGGTGCAAACGGTCCCGGGAAAAGGTAAGACGACACCCGTGGGGATACCGTGCGTGAGGCCGCAAAGTGATATGAGGTGTTACCAGCTAGATCGATGTGACATCGAGTCGGGGTCCTGACAGCGTTGGCATCAGAGCCGGACTGCCTGTAGGTTCTCCAAGCCAAACTGGTCGATGTTGAGTCTAGAAATTCTTTAGTTATATGTAGGGGAATTGTTTGTGGGTTGGAATGTAAGGCTCTTTTTACTCCTTATACCTTATGACATTCTGATTTGAGTCAGTCCATTCTTCCACCGGGGGTTAAGGAATTAGGATCTGTTCTCTCTATCAGGATCACGTGTTACTAATCAGTAGTACCTTATAAGTTTGATGGTTACAAGCCTAGTTCAGTTCTACTACCACATTATGTTGTTAGAATGGTTCCAGAACTTTGATATGATGATGTTGGGTGTGTACGAAATCCTTTGTCAAATGTCTCAATATCCTTTTTGAGCATTTACAGCTGTTATGCTGCCGAAATTTTGCTAGAAATTCTAATGCCTTTGCATTATAATTATGCTTTCAGATGGCCACTCGCGACCTCAATCAAGTGGTTCGCCTGACTCGATGCCTAGATGTACCCGGCCATACTGCTAAGTTGGTCAGGGTAATGACTGAGGCTGGATACCGCTGGTATCCTGAGTACACGGTCGAAGAGCAATTCCGAGACTTTAATCAAAGCCAGTATCTCTGCACTGTCAGGATATTTCCATCTTATCCTGGATCCACTGAGCCTCTTCATTGCTCCTATGGACTCGGGGTTACTATCGAGATGGCTGTGCAGGATGCCGCCTACTCTATGATGACCATTATGCGAGTCAGATCTGGGTTATTTCGGGACTCTGATTTCCGGTATATGCCAGGATCACTTC
>NW_025272663.1:0-1359 GCF_018294505.1 Triticum aestivum | reverse complement strand
TTATCAAGCGCCAACAAGAATAGAATAATTTTTTGTTGGTCCATTTAGACAAATACATACCAAACAACATATCAGACTTAAAAATCTCATTTTGTTACTTTAGGATTTTGCATTGGAACAAACTTTGCTATACCCTTGTGGTTCATCATTGTTTTCTAGTGCGGGATAAAACAAAACATGTTCGTGCCGATCTGAAATGACCGACGAGGCTACTGAGTCAAAAATTGTTTTCTAGGACTGCAACTGGCTAGATAAAGAGAGCAGTAGGTGTTGCGTGGCCTTCTCTAGCTTATTAGATAATAAGGATGCCCCAAAAGTTGTCCATATCAGTCGGTATATCTTGTTTCTCAATTTGGCTAAAGGGGTTATGTTTAGTGAAATTAACACGATAATTGATATATCAAGTGGCATGAGGAATGCAAAGACGTGAACCTGGAACTTATTTCATCTCAAGGTGAAGCGAGCATTGGTCCATCTTCCCTTGTCTCTCTAGAGCTAGCAGGACGGGGCTCCTCATCCTGCCCGACTTAGGCATAGCTGCTCCTGCTTGCCATCCTGGCTTATTTTAATCTGGTAACTGTCATTGTCATGCCGGAAGGGCAAGTCATCAATAATAACATACATGCGAGAAGCATGACGCTGAAGTGGTTATGCTATGGAAGCTTGAAAAATGGTGTAGACAACTTATTATCATCGGAACTGAAAGGCATTGCCCAGATATGTTGTATAATAACTTTTGTCACACCCATTCTATCCCCTTTGATCAATTCAACATATGGTATTATTTCAATATGGTTACAAAAGTTTGACCCACGAATGACTAATCAAAACAGCATACATCATTTTGTGGGATTTTATAGAATATTTCTCTTTTTCTCATGGCCCGTAAATTACCTTTAGTATATATAATTAGATAGATTAGATTAGATTAGATTAGCTCCCATGCATGATGAGGTGCCCTTGGCCGGCCGTCCATGGCTACCAAGAGCTTGTACTCCTCCGATTTGGTCTACCTAATTACTTTGTGAAGTCTCAAAGGGAAAAAACAATGCCTACATCGTGCATGCATCCATACACATGCATGTGGCTGGCTCACACTGTACGATCTTGGAAGAAATTACCCGTTGACTAGCTCAGTGACACGAGCTTAATTACCACAGTCTCGCACCTCCCAAGTCAATCGACCTTGAACAAGTGGCCGGCCGTAGACCATTTGATTTCCACCATGTTCATGCATGCATGACCCAACCGCGCTCTCCCTGTCGACGGTGCCGACCGAGTGCCGACGTACGTGAGGTGACGAGGTATGCATGAATCTGGCTTGGATTGCAGCACTCTGTCAGTACCATAATCAATTGA
>NW_025272662.1:0-1359 GCF_018294505.1 Triticum aestivum | reverse complement strand
CAAGTGTGGGAGGGGACCAGCCCCTAGGAGGGCTGGTGCGCCCCCCACAAGGAGTCCAAGGCGCAAGAGAGAGTGGGAGGGGGCAAACCCTAGTCCAGATGGGCCTTAAGGCCCATATTGGTGCGCCTCCCTCTCCTCTCCCCCTTTGGCCGCCTCCCCTTTGCCATCTAGGGCTGGCCGCACCCCTTGGGGGTGGGAAACCCTAAAGGGGGCGCAGCCCCCCCTTTCCCCTATATATAGATGAGTTTTGGGGCTGCCATACACATGAGTTCTCTCCCTCTTGGTGCAGCCCTACCTCTCTCCCTACTCCTCCTCTCCCATGGTGCTTGGCGAAGCCCTGCGGGATTGCCACGCTCCTCCACCACCACCACGCCGTTGTGCTGCTGTTGGATGGAGTCTTCCTCAACCTCTCCCTCTCTCCTTGCTGGATCAAGGCGTGGGAGACGTCACCGGGCTGTACGTGTGTTGAACGCGGAGGTGCCGTGCGTTCGGCACTTGATCATCGGTGATTTGAATCACGACGAGTACGACTCCATCAACCCCGTTCACTTGAACGCTTCCGCTTAGCGATCTACAAGGGTATGTAGATGCACTCTCTTTCTACTCGTTGCTGGTCTCTCCATAGATAGATCTTGGTGTTACGTAGGAATTTTTTTGAATTTCTGCTACGTTCCCCAACACGGAGTTGAGCCTGCCGGAGGGCACGACGCCGTTGGTGGCCTCGAGCTGCTCGGCGTGACGTTGGCGGAAGTAGGGCTCCCAGAGTGGGCTGTCGGGGACGTACCGTGGCCCCTCCCTCGCCACCCGCGGCAGGGACGCGCGGATGCGTGCGATCTCCGCACGCCGCGTCGCCCTGGCGGGTGGTGGTTGCACCGGCACGCCGCCGGCGCTGATCCTCCAAGCCCCGGGCACCCGCATGTCCGGCAGGACCGGGTACTCGGCCTCGAAAAGGAGGCGATCCTCGTCCTCGTGCAAATGACGGCCCGAATCCGTTCGCCGCCGCGCCGTCGCCTGGGAAACGCTCGGCCATGCTTTCTCAACTGGTGACGGCGAGAGGAGGAAAGCGGGAGAAATGAGCGCGTCGTCGGTGGATTATCGGGGTGAGTCTCTCCGGCGCGCTTGCAGTCGGCTTTTATAGGCGGAGACGCCGCGTGGTAGGCTTGGCCGGCGCGTTACGCGTGGTGTCATTGCGTGGCGGCTGAGGGACGCGCCGCCCAGCCTTCACTGCGCCACCCGTGAGGCATCAATGGAGGCTGACCGGCGCGGCAGCGCGCAGCAGCTTTGGTATTGATTCGCCGCGGGAAATGAGGCGATGAGGACGACGAAGGGGCGAGAAGAGGGTAGAGTCGCTGACGCGGC
>NW_025272661.1:0-1359 GCF_018294505.1 Triticum aestivum | reverse complement strand
TTTTGGTTGGTGCTCTTTTGATCTTGGGAGATCGTGTAAAATGTATTCCCATTTATCTCGTATCCTTTGTAAGTCAATACAGTCGAAGATGGTCCCCTGGACAACGAGTACAACTCATCACAAACAGTGGTGTCACCTCTGAGACGTGTTTCCAACCAACTGCTGAAAGTCCTGATGTGTTCACATGTAATCCAGTCGTCACACTGCTCCGGGTGTTTGGAGCACAGACTGTTCTTGTGTTCATCGACATACGGGGTCACCAAGGTAGAGTTCTGCAGAACTGTGTAGTGTGCTTGAGACCAAGAATATCCGTCCCTGCATATTATTGAGTCTCCTCCAAGCGTGCCTTTTCCAGTCAGTCTCCCCTCATACCGCGGTTTAGGGAGACCTATCTTCTTAAGGCCAGGAATGAAGTCAACACAAAACCCAATGACATCCTTTGTTTGATGGCCCATGGAGATGCTTCGTTCTGGCCTAGCGCGGTTACGGACATATTTCTTTAGGACTCCCATGAACCTCTCAAAGGGGAACATATTGTGTAGAAATACGGGCCCCAGAATGACAATCTCGTCGACTAGATGAACTAGGATGTGCGTCATGATATTGAAGAAGGATGGTGGGAACACCAGCTCGAAACTGGCAAGACATTGCGCCACATCACTCCTTAGACTTGGTATGATTTCTGGATCAATCACCTTCTGAGAAATTGCATTGAGGAATGCACATAGCTTCACAATGGCTAATCGGACGTTTTCCGGTAGAAGCCCCCTCAATGCAACCGGAAGCAGTTGCATCATAATCACGTGGCAGTCATGAGACTTTAGGTTCTGGAACTTTTTTTCTGGCATATTTATTATTCCCTTTATATTCGACGTGAAGGCAGTCGGGACCTTCATACTGAGCAGGCATTCAAAGAAGATTTCTTTCTCTTCTTTCGTAAGAGCGTAGCTGGAAGGACCTTCATACTGCTTCGGAGGCATGCCGTCTTTTTCGTGCAAACGTTGCAGGTCCTCTCGTGCCTCAGGTGTATCTTTTGTCTTCCCATACACGCCCAAGAAGCCTAGCAGGTTCACGCAAAGGTTCTTCGTCACGTGCATCACGTCGATTGAAGAGCGGACCTCTAGCTCTTTCCAGTAGGGTAGGTCCCAAAATATAGATTTCTTCTTCCACATGGGTGCGTGTCCCTCAGCGTCATTCGGAACAGCTAGTCCGCCGGGACCCTTTCCAAAGATTACGTGTAAATCATTGACCATAGCAAGTACGTGATCACCGGTACGCATGGCGGGCTTCTTCCGGTGATCTGCCTCGCCTTTGAAATGCTTGCCTTTCTTTCGACATTGATGGTTGGTCGGAAGAAAT
>NW_025272660.1:0-1359 GCF_018294505.1 Triticum aestivum | reverse complement strand
TAACATCTCTTCTCAATATGATGACCTTGATGTCCCAATAGCTTATAGAAAGCAACCACGAGCTAGTGCCAGAAAATTGCCCTCTAAATTGGATCCTTATAATGTCTCCAACTATGTCTCTTATGACATTGTTGGTCCTTCTTACAAGTCCTTTATTGCAGCGCTGGATTCTGCAGAACCCTTACCACGGGACTGGCAGGAGGCAAAATTAAACCCAAAGTGGAGGGCAGCAATGCTTGAGGAGATGTCTGCTCTCGACAAGAATAATACATGGGTAATTACTCCACTTCCTTGTAACAAGAAAGTGGTAGGTTGCAAATGGGTGTTTACCATAAAACATACACCCGAAGGGAAAGTAGATAGATATAAGGCGAGACTTGTGGCGAAAGGTTATAGCCAGACATATGGAGTGGACTATGATGAAACCTTCGCCCCAGTTGCAAAGATGAACACCATCAGAGCTTTAATCTCGGTGGCAGCAAATAACAAGTGGAAGTTGTTTCAGCTAGATGTGAAGAATGCATTTCTTCATGGAGATTTGAAAGAAGAAGTTTATATGGAGATTCCACCAGGGTTCAGTGGGCCTGAGACAATGGGTAAAGTGTGTAGATTGAAGAAATCACTTTATGGACTTAAACAGTCACCAAGGGCTTGGTTTGGGAGATTTCGCAAGGAAGTCTGCACTTTGGGTTTTCGACAAAGCAATGCTGACCATACCCTTTTCTTTAAGCACCACGGAAATAAAACTGTCGTATTGGTCGTATATGTTGATGACATTGTGATCACAGGGAATGATGATGTGGAGATAAAGAACTTGAAGAAAATGTTGGCGAAATCATTTGAAGTCAAAGACCTTGGCTTCCTCCACTTCTTCCCGGGAATAGAAGTAGGTTATGGAGCTCAAGGTATCTATCTCTCTCAAAGGAAATATGTGCTTGATCTTCTCGCTGAAACTAGGATGCTTGAAAGTAAACCAGCTGCCACACCAATTGAACCAAACCTTCGTATTACAGCCAATTCAGGAGAACCTGTTGATAGGGGGAGATACCAGAGACTTGTGGGACGTTTAATTTATCTATCCCATACTAGACCAGACATTGCATATGCCGTGAGCCTGGTGAGTAGATATATGCATGATCCTCGATCAGGTCATCTAGATGCAGTAAATAGAATTCTGCGGTATCTCAAAGGTTGTCCTGGAAAAGGAATTCTCCTTTCCAACCATGGGCATCTAGAAGTTGAGGGATACACAGACGCTGATTGGGCTGGGTGCTTGGATGACAGGAGATCCACTTCAGGTTATTGCGTCTTCTTGGGAGGAAATTTAGTCAGTTGGAGGAGTAAGAAGCAAAGTGTTGT
>NW_025272659.1:0-1359 GCF_018294505.1 Triticum aestivum | reverse complement strand
TGCGAGTCTTTTGCCCTCGAATTCTGCTCAACACTCAGATGGCCAATGACATCCTCCACAGAGAATTCACGCCTCTGATGTTTCAGAGTGGTGGCAAAGTTCCTCCAGGAATTAGGGAGCTTAGCGATTATGCAGCCCGCGACAAACTTGCCCGGTAACTCGCACTTGAGAAGCTCAAGTTCCTTAACAATGCATATTATCTCATGAGCCTGCTCCAATACAGGACGGTTTTCAACCATCTTGTAATCGTGGAACTGCTCTATAATATACATCTCGCTCCCTGCATCGGCGGCCCCGAATTTAGATTCGAGCGCCTCCCACAAGTCCTTGGCGACATGCACATGTAAATATGCGTCGACCAGTTTATCTCCGATCACGCTAAGAACTGCTCCGAGAAACACAACGGTAGCCTCCTTGAATGCCTTCTCCTGTTCAGGAGCAATCGTTCCCGTGGAGACACCGGTGACCCAGAACACGTTCATAGCCGTGAGCCATAACGTGGTCTTAGTCTGCCAACGCTTGAAGTATGTACCGGTAAACTTATCCGGTTTCAGTGCAGCGGCAAAGCCACTTGCCGAGAAATTCCTACACATAATAGGTTTTTGGATTGTTGAGTAAATAGGCAATTTCTCGATTAAATTAATCCATGAGTAAATCACTAGCATGGCATTGACTAAGTTGATGACGTACTGACTCTGATCTAGACATGCACGTACTAAGCAAACAGTAGACAAATCTACACATACTGCTAGTACTGCTAATATGAAAATAATCAGGAGCGGCATAAATGAGTTATACCCTCCAGTAGGCCACGCAGAGGCCGCGGCTTTGGTGGCAGCAGCGGCGTCCTCGGCGACCTTCTTGTCGGCTTCAGCTTTCTCGGCGGCGGCACGGTCGGCGTCGGTGGACATGGTGATGACGAAGGCGACGCGGACGTAGAGGAAGTAGACGATCGGAAGCGAGCAGTCGCGTAATCGCTGCCCAAAAACCTATTCGCCCCTCACCCCGTACAGGAACCAGAAGGGCGTGGTTTCGGAGACCTGCTCTCCCGTCGACCGTGTACGTGGCGGACGGGATGGAGTCACCGGCGGCAGCAGCAGCAAAGGGACGACGGTGGGCGTGCGCGTGAGCAGATGTGATCTGTTCGTGGCGGCTAGGGTTAGGAGACACCGCATACTTATAGGCGCAGCCGCGTGGAGAGACGTGGGCTCGACCCACGTCCGAGTCCGTGACAGCCCACGATCCGACGTCTCAGATCGTGGCCCAGTTGTCAGAAAACTCTCCGTTAGTGACTGGCAAAAATAAGCGCGTAGGTGTGAGCTCGGCTCGGCTCAATCCCGCAACCCGCGGCGCGTCGTG
>NW_025272658.1:0-1359 GCF_018294505.1 Triticum aestivum | reverse complement strand
ATGACAGGAACTGGTCATTCACATGGTTAGTCATAAAATCCTACATAAAACTTGTAGATCACTGAATATGATATGTTTGATTCCTTGCAATAGTTTTGCGATATAAAGATGGTGATATTAGAGTCATGCTAGTGGGTAGTTGTGGATTGTAGAAATACTTGTGTTGAAGTTTGTGATTCCCGTAGCATGCACGTATGGTGAACCATTATGTAACGAAGTCGGAGCATGATTTATTTATTGATTGCCTTCCTTATGAGTGGCTGTCGGGGACGAGCGATGGTCTTTTCCTACCAATCTATCCCCCTAGGAGCATGCGCGTAGTACTTTGTTTTGATGACTAATAGATTTTTGCAATAAGTATGTGAGTTCTTTATGACTAATGTTGAGTCCATGGATTATACGCACTCTCGCCCCTCCATCATTGCTAGCCTCTTCGGTACCGTGCATTACCCTTTCTCACCCCGAGAGTTGGTGCAAACTTCGCCGGTGCATCCAAACCCCGTGATACGATACGCTCTGTCACACATAAGCCTCATTATATCTTCCTCAAAACAGCCACCATACCTACCTATCATGGCATTTCCATAGCCATTTCGAGATATATTGCCATGCAACTTCCATCATCATCATATACATGACTTGAGCATCATTGTCATATTGCTTTGCATGATCGTAAGATAGCTAGCATGATGTTGTCATTGCTACTCTAGATCATTGCACATCCCGGTACACCGCCGGAGGCATTCATATAGAGTCATATCTTTGTTCTAGATATCGAGTTGTAATATTGAGTTGTAAGTAAATAAAAGTGTGATGATCATCATTATTAGAGCATTGCCCCAGTGAGGAAAGGATGATGGAGACTATGATTCCCCCACAAGTCGGGATGAGACTCCGGACTTTATGAAAAATAAAAGAGGCCAAAGAAGCCCAAATAAAAAAAAGAGGCCAAAGAAGCCCACCAAAAAATAAATAAAAAATAAAAAAATGAGAAAATAAAAATAATGAGAGAAAAAGAGAGAAGGGGCAATGTTACTGTACTTTTACCACACTTGTGCTTCAGAGTAGCACCATGTGCTTCATATAGAGAGTCTCTTGAGTTATCACTTTCATATACTAGTGGGAATTTTCATTATAGAACTTGGCTTGTATATTCCAACGATGGGCTTCCTCAAATGCCCTAGGTCTTCATGAGCAAGCAAGTTGGATGCACACCCACTTAAGTTTTAGTTTTCATACACTTATAGCTCTAGTGCATCTGTTGCATGGCAATCCCTACTCCTCACATTGACATCAATTGATGGGCATCTCCATAGCCCGTTGATTAGCCGCGTTGATGTGAGACTTTCTCCTTTTTTT
>NW_025272657.1:0-1359 GCF_018294505.1 Triticum aestivum | reverse complement strand
ATGACAGGAACTGGTCATTCACATGGTTAGTCATAAAATCCTACATAAAACTTGTAGATCACTGAATATGATATGTTTGATTCCTTGCAATAGTTTTGCGATATAAAGATGGTGATATTAGAGTCATGCTAGTGGGTAGTTGTGGATTGTAGAAATACTTGTGTTGAAGTTTGTGATTCCCGTAGCATGCACGTATGGTGAACCATTATGTAACGAAGTCGGAGCATGATTTATTTATTGATTGCCTTCCTTATGAGTGGCTGTCGGGGACGAGCGATGGTCTTTTCCTACCAATCTATCCCCCTAGGAGCATGCGCGTAGTACTTTGTTTTGATGACTAATAGATTTTTGCAATAAGTATGTGAGTTCTTTATGACTAATGTTGAGTCCATGGATTATACGCACTCTCGCCCCTCCATCATTGCTAGCCTCTTCGGTACCGTGCATTACCCTTTCTCACCCCGAGAGTTGGTGCAAACTTCGCCGGTGCATCCAAACCCCGTGATACGATACGCTCTGTCACACATAAGCCTCATTATATCTTCCTCAAAACAGCCACCATACCTACCTATGATGGCATTTCCATAGCCATTCCGAGATATATTGCCATGCAACTTCCATCATCATCATATACATGACTTGAGCATCATTGTCATATTGCTTTGCATGATCGTAAGATAGCTAGCATGATGTTGTCATTGCTACTCTAGATCATTGCACATCCCGGTACACCGCCGGAGGCATTCATATAGAGTCATATCTTTGTTCTAGATATCGAGTTGTAATATTGAGTTGTAAGTAAATAAAAGTGTGATGATCATCATTATTAGAGCATTGCCCCAGTGAGGAAAGGATGATGGAGACTATGATTCCCCCACAAGTCGGGATGAGACTCCGGACTTTATGAAAAATAAAAGAGGCCAAAGAAGCCCAAATAAAAAAAAGAGGCCAAAGAAGCCCACCAAAAAATAAATAAAAAATAAAAAAATGAGAAAATAAAAATAATGAGAGAAAAAGAGAGAAGGGGCAATGTTACTGTACTTTTACCACACTTGTGCTTCAGAGTAGCACCATGTGCTTCATATAGAGAGTCTCTTGAGTTATCACTTTCATATACTAGTGGGAATTTTCATTATAGAACTTGGCTTGTATATTCCAACGATGGGCTTCCTCAAATGCCCTAGGTCTTCATGAGCAAGCAAGTTGGATGCACACCCACTTAAGTTTTAGTTTTCATACACTTATAGCTCTAGTGCATCTGTTGCATGGCAATCCCTACTCCTCACATTGACATCAATTGATGGGCATCTCCATAGCCCGTTGATTAGCCGCGTTGATGTGAGACTTTCTCCTTTTTTT
>NW_025272656.1:0-1359 GCF_018294505.1 Triticum aestivum | reverse complement strand
GGTGTTGACGAGCCTAGCATGTACAGACATGGCCTCGGCACACACGCAATACACTTAGGTTGACTTGACGAGCCTAGCATGTACAGACATGGCCTCGGAACACGGAGGACCGAAAGGTCGAGCATGAGTCGTATAGAAGATACGATCAACATGGAGATGTTCACCGATCTTGACTAGTCCGTCTCACGTGATGATCGGACACGGCCTAGTTAAACTCGGATCATGTTTCACTTAGATGACCAGAGGGATGTCTATCTGAGTGGGAGTTCATAATCAGATGAACTTCATTATCATGAACATAGTCAAATAGGTATTTGCAAATTATGTCATAGCTTGCGCTTTAGTTCTACTGGTTAAGATATGTTCCTAGAGAAAATTTAGTTGAAAGTTGGTAGTAGCAATTATGCGGACTGGGTCCGTTAACTGAGGATTGTCCTCATTGCTGCACAGAAGGCTTATGTCCTTAATGCACCGCTCGGTGTGCTGAACCTCAGCGTAGTTTGTAGATGTTACGAAACATCTGACATACACGTTTTGATGACTACGTGATAGTTCAATGCGTAATGCTAACGGTTTAGAATTGTGGCACAAGAGACGTTTTTGAAATGTCGCAGAACATATGAGATGTTCCGAAGACTGAAATTGGGATTTCAGACTAGTGCCCATGTCAAGAGGTATGAGACCTCTGACAAGTTTCTTAAGCCTGCAAACTAAGGGAGAAAAGCTCAATCGTTGAGCGTGTGCTCAGATTGTCTGAGTGCCACAATCACTTGAATCGAGTGGGAGTTAATCTCCCAGATGAGATAGTGATAGTCCTCCATAGTCACTGCCACTAAGCTAGTAGAGCTTCGTAATGAACTATAACATATCAAGGATAGTTATGATGATCCTTGAGCTATTCGCGATGTCTGACACCGCGAGAGTAGAAATCAAGAAGGAGCATCAATTGTTGATGGTTAGTAAAACCACTAGTTTAAGAAGGGCAAGGGCAAAAGGGATACTTCATGAAACAACAAGTCGTTTGCTGCTCTAGTGAAGAATCCCAAGGTTGAACCCAAACCCGAGACTAAGTGCTTCTGTAATGAGAGGAACGGTCACTGAAGCAGTACTACCCTAGATACTTGGTAGATGAGAAGGCAGGCAAGGTCGACAGAAGTATATTGGATATACATTGTATGAATGTGTACTTTACTAGTACTCCTAGCAGCACCAGGGTATTAGATACCGGTTCGGTTGCTAAGTGTTAGTAACTCGAAATAAAAGCTGCGGAATAAATGGAGACTAGCTAAAGGTGAGATGACGATATGTATTGGAAGTGTTTCCAAGGTTGATGTGATCAAGCATCGCATGCTCCCTCTA
>NW_025272655.1:0-1359 GCF_018294505.1 Triticum aestivum | reverse complement strand
CGGCTAGAAAAAAACGCCGCTTGGTGGCGAGCCAGCGATATTTTTGGCATGGGGGCGATTGGGGTGCCAGCCACTGCTCCCAGACGCCCATTTTGTAAAAAAAATATCAGACAGAATCGGCCAAAATTCGGCAAACACGGAATAGATTCGGCCGTATTATGCGTTCCATGGTTTTTGTACATATAGAAAACATAAAATCTACTGAAAAAAAGAAAACAACGGCCTGCTGCTGTGCCGCCTACAGGTCGAAGAACTTGCTAAAAGCGGCATAGTCGCCGTCGTCGCTGTCCTCATTCTCCTTCTTCATGCGGCCGTCCCTGCTGGACCCCTGCCTGGGGTCGTCCTGACTGACTGGTTTGGTCGGCAGCGGTGCCTTGTCGTCGCTTTCCTCGAGAACGATGACGCCTCCCTCGTCGCGGCCACGGCGTCGTGCTGCGATCTCCTCTAGGGTGCGGCGCTGGCGCTCCATCTCCAGCCGCGCCCAGTCCTCCCACGGCCACTTCAGGGCGGCCTTGTCATCGAGTGCGGCATTAGCGGGCTCGCTCTTCACGGCGGCGAGCCCCGGCTCCGTCTTCGGCTTGATGAGGCGGGACGTAGGAGCCGAGGAGGCGCGGCCTCCCTTGTTGATGATTTTGTGGCTGCGGGTGCGCCGACCTTGACGCTGACGAGCGCCGGTGATCCGGAGGAGTGGGAGGGGGATCGGGAGGAGGAGGAGGACCCGCCCAGCATCCGCCTTGGCAGCCACGGGCTGCCACTCCGGCGGGGGGCCGGGGCCGCAGGGTACTCGAGTGGCAGATCGTTGCCACCCTCGAGGTACTCGAGGACGGCGTGGAGCGTGCGGCCGGGGGTGCCCCACCACAGGCGGCGACCGTCGCTGTTGTTGCGCCCCCTTACCACCGGCGCGTGGTTGATGGAGGCGAGCCACTCCGCCTGCCGGTGTTCGAAGTACGCCGCCCACGCCTTGTGGTTGCCGGCGTCGTACTCCAGGAGGGCCCACTCCTCCTCCGATAGGGAGGCCCGCACGCGCTCGATCTCGGCGTGGAAGTAGCCGAGGTGTTCGACGTCGGGCAGAGTGGGGATTGGGATGCCCCCGGCGCTGAGCCTCCACCGCCCAGGCGCGCGCATGTCAGGGGGCGCCAGGTAGTTCGCCTCGTGGAGGAGGTGGGCTTCCCACTCATGTAGCGAGCAGCGGCCGAAGCCGTTGGCCGCAGCCGCGTCGTCGGGGAACCGTTTTACCCATCGCAGTTGTGCTTGCACGGGTGGCTAGACGGGGAGAGAGGGAAAGAGAGGGCGTCGGCGGCGAGAGGGGGGGCTACGGGTAGGTGCTTCCACCGGCGAGCGAGGGGCCGGATTTTATAG
>NW_025272654.1:0-1359 GCF_018294505.1 Triticum aestivum | reverse complement strand
CCATGCCTCATGGGTAAGATGACCAAGACTCCGTTCTCCGGAACAATGGAGCGAGCAACCAACTTATTGGAAATCATACATACCGATGTGTGTGGTCCAATGAGTGTTGAGGCTCGCGGAGGATATCGTTATGTTCTCACTCTCACTGATGATTTAAGTAGATATGGATATGTCTACCTAATGAAACACAAGTCTGAAACCTTTGAAAAGTTCAAGGAATTTCAGAGTGAAGTTGAGAATCAACGTGACAGGAGAATAAAATTCCTACGATCAGATCGTGGTGGAGAATATTTAAGTCACGAGTTTGGTGCACACTTAAGGAAATGTGGAATAGTTTCACAACTCACGCCGCCTGGAACACCTTAGAGAAATGGTGTGTCCGAACGTCGTAATCGCACTCTATTGGATATGGTGCGATCTATGATGTCTCTTACCGATTTACCGCTCTCATTTTGGGGCTATGCTTTAGAGACTGCCGCATTCACTTTAAATAGGGCTCCGTCGAAATCCGTTGAGACGACACCGTATGAATTATGGTTTGGGAAGAAACCTAAGCTGTCGTTTCTAAAAGTTTGGGGATGCGATGCTTATGTCAAGAAACTTCAACCTGAAAAGCTCGAACCCAAGTCGGAAAAATGCGTCTTCATAGGATACCCTAAGGAAACTGTTGGGTATACCTTCTACCTCAGATCCGAAGGCAAGATCTTCGTTGCCAAGAACGGGTCCTTTCTAGAGAAGGAGTTTCTCTCGAAAGAATTGAGTGGGAGGAAAGTGGAACTTGATGAGGTGATAGTCACCCCTTCCGAACCGGAAAGTAGCGCAGCGCGGGAAGATGTTCCTGTGGTGCCTACATCGACTGGGGAGGAAGTTAATGATGATGATCATGAAGCTACAGATCAAGTCACTGAACTTCGTAGGTCCACAAGGACACGTTCCGCACCAGAGTGGTACGGCAACCCTGTCCTGGAAATCATGTTGTTAGACAACGGTGAACCTTCGAACTATGAAGAAGCGATGGCGGGCCCGGATTCCGACAAATGGCTAGAAGCCATGAAATCCGAGATAGAATCCATGTATGAAAACAAAGTATGGACTTTGACTGACTTGCCCGATGAGCGGCGAGCCATAGAAAACAAATGGATCTTTAAGAAGAAGACAGACGCAGATGGTAATGTGACCATCTACAAAGCTCGACTTGTCGCTAAGGGTTATCGACAAGTTCAAGGGGTTGACTACGATGAGACTTTCTCACCCGTAGCGAAGCTGAAGTCCGTCCGAATCATGTTAGCAATTGCCGCATACTATGATTATGAGATATGGCAGATGGACGTCAAAACGGCATTCCTTAATGGCTTCCTT
>NW_025272653.1:0-1359 GCF_018294505.1 Triticum aestivum | reverse complement strand
GATTTCCATGGTTGTCGAACCCCGGGGCGCGTTTACATGTTGATCATGAACACTCACAAATTTGGCCAATTCCGGTCCGTCTGTTGGACTATTACTCACCATTCTCGAGTCCCGAAGTGATTTCCACGCTTAGCGAACCCCGGGGTGCGTTTACGTGTCGGTAATCAACACTCACAATTTTGGCCGATTCTGGTCCATTTCGTGCACTATTACTCAGCATTTGGGGTCCCAAAGCGATTTCCCCGATTGGCAATCCTCGGGGTGTGTTTACATGTCCATCATCGGCACTCACAGTATTGCCTAATTCTGACCCGTTTCATGGACTATTACTCACCGTTTTGGGGTCCCAAAGCGATTTTCATAGTTGTTAAACCCCAAGGTGCGCTTGCGTGTCGGTCATCAACACTCGCAGTTTTGGCCGATTCTGGCCTTTTTCGTGGAATATTACTCACTGTTTTGGGGTCCCGGGTGATTTCCACAATTAACGAACCCTGGGTTGCGTTACATGTCGATCATTAACACTCACGGTTTTTGTCGATTCTGACATGTTTCGTGGACTATTACTCACCGTTTTGGGGTCCCAAACCGATTTCCATGATTGTCGAACCCCAAGGTCCGCTTACGTGTCGGTCATCCACACTCGCGGTTTTTGTCGATGCTGACCCGTTTCATGGACTATTACTCAGTTTTGGGGTCCACAAATGATTTCCATTGTTGTCGAACCCCGGGGTGCGTTTACTTGTCAGTCAGCAACACACACAATTGTGGCCAATTCTGGTCCGTCTCTTGGACTATTACTCACCGTTTTCGGGTCCCGACGTGATTTCCACGACTAATGAACCCCGGGGTGCGTTTACGTCTGGGTAATCAACAGTCACAATTTTGGCCGATTCTGGTCCGTTTCGTGCACTATTACTCAGTGTTTTAGGGTCCCAAAGCGATTTCCACGATTGACGATCCTCAGGGTGCGTTTACGTGTCCATCGTCAACACTCACAGTATTGGCCAATTCTGACCCGTTTCATGGACCATTACTCACCGTTTTGGGGTCCCAAAGCGATTTCCATAGTTGTTGAACCCCAAGGTGCGCTTACGTGTCGGTCATCAACACTCGCGGTTTTTGTCGATTCTGACATGTTTCATGTACTATTACTCACCGTTTTGGGGTCCCAAAGCGATTTCCATGATTGTCGAACCCCCAAGGTGCTCTTACGTGTCAGTCATCCACACTCATGGTTTTTGTCGATGCTGACCCATTTCATGGACTATTACTCTGTTTTGGGGTCCCGAAGCGATTTCCATTGTTGTCAAACCTGGGGTGCGTTTACTTGCCAGTCATCATCACTCACAATTTTGGCCA
>NW_025272652.1:0-1359 GCF_018294505.1 Triticum aestivum | reverse complement strand
TGATTCTTGGACTATTACTAACCGTTTTGGGGTCCCAAAGCGATTTCCATAGTTGTTGAACCCCAAGGTGCGCTTACGTGTCGGTCATCAACACTCGCAGTTTTGGCCGATTCTGGCCCGTCTATTGGTCTATTACTCTGTGTTTTGGGGTCCCGGAGTGATTTCCACGATTGACGAACCCCAGGGTGCGTTTGCGGGTCGGTCATCAACACTCATAGTTTTGGCCGATTCTGGTTCTTTTCGTGCACTATTACTCACCGTTTTGGGGTCCTAGAGCGATTTCTATGATTGACAATCCCTGGGGTGCATTTATTTGTCGGTCATCAACACTCGCAGTTTTGGCCGACTTTGGCCCGTTTCATGGACTATTACTCATTGTTTTGGTGTCTCGGAGCGATTTCCATGATTGACGCACCCCGGGGTGCGCTTACGTGTTGTTCACCAGCAATCCTAATTTTGTTCGATTCTGGGCTCTTTCATGGACTATTACTCACCATTTTGGGGTCCCAGAGCTATTTCCACGATTGACGATCCCCGCGGTGCGTTTACGTGTCCGTCGTCAACAGTCGCAATTTTGGCCGATTCTGGCCCGTTTCGTGCACTATTACTCACCGTTTTGTGGTCCGAAAGCGATTTCCATGGTTGTTGAACCCTAAGGTGTGCTGACGTGTCGGTCATTAGCAATCGCAGTTTAGGCTGATTCTGGCATGATTCTTGGACTATTACTAACCGTTTTGGGGTCCCAAAGCGATTTCCATAGTTGTTGAACCCCAAGGTGCGCTTACGTGTCGGTCATCAACACTCGCAGTTTTGGCCGATTCTGGCCCGTCTATTGGTCTATTACTCTGTGTTTTGGGGTCCCGGAGTGATTTCCACGATTGACGAACCCCAGGGTGCGTTTGCGGGTCGGTCATCAACACTCATAGTTTTGGCCGATTCTGGTTCTTTTCGTGCACTATTACTCACCGTTTTGGGGTCCTAGAGCGATTTCTATGATTGACAATCCCTGGGGTGCATTTATTTTTCGGTCATCAACACTCGCAGTTTTGGCCGACTTTGGCCCGTTTCATGGACTATTACTCATTGTTTTGGTGTCTCGGAGCGATTTCCATGATTGACGCACCCCCGGGTGGGCTTACGTGTTGTTCACCAGCAATCCTAATTTCGTTCGATTCTGGGCTCTTTCATGGACTATTACTCACCATTTTGGGGTCCCAAAGCTATTTCCATGATTGACGATCCCCGCGGTGCGTTTACGTGTCCATCGTCAACAGTCGCAATTTTGGCCGATTCTGGCCCGTTTCGTGCACTATTACTCACCGTTTTGGGGTCCAAAAGAGATTTCCATGGTTGTTGAAC
>NW_025272651.1:0-1359 GCF_018294505.1 Triticum aestivum | reverse complement strand
CACATGGTGTGGCAGCGGCCAGATCCGCCACCGGCGACGTCGGGAGATTCGAGATCTGGTGATGGTGAAGTTGGAGACAGATAGGAAGCTGCTGCGCGTGCCATGAGCGGCGCGACCAAGGAGAAGACGGCGGGCTCCAAGGAGCCGCCTCCGCATCCTGCACCTGGGAAAGCAACGACCAAGGGCAATGCCGAGATCTGCATCAACTGTTCCCTCCCAGGTCATTTCGCTCCTCGCTGTCCTACTATTCGCTGCGAAAAATGCAACAAATTAGGTCATATGGCTCAGCTTTGCCAAGTTCTGAGGCCTTGGGAATGCATTCCTCTCATGTGTGGGTTTCAGTCGCCTGGTCAGGGATTCTTCTATATTCCTGATATGTGTGCTGCTAAACATAGTGCAGAGAAAACTAATAATGTGGTGATTACTATAGTGGAGGGTGATGCTACTGTTAAAGACATTGAGCAGGAATTTAATGCTATATTTGCCAAAAAACCTGGGAAAAAGAAATGGCGCTGTACGGCCCGCTCTATTGGCCCTGCTCAGTATGTGATGCGATTCCCTAATGCTAGTGAAGTAGAAAGGGCATGTTGTTATGGAAAACGCTTGCCTCTGAAGGAAGGGAACATTGTTGTATGTATTACTCCTTGGATTGCTTCTATTGGAGCCAAAGGCATTATGGAGAAAGCATGGGTTAGGGTTCGCAACATTCCCATAGAGAAAAGATGCACTGAACATATAGCTTATGCTGGAGCTCTAGTTGGGATTACTTTAGAAGTTGATGAATCGACCGTTCATAAACCTGAATATGCTAGAATCCTTCTCGGTTGTAGAGAGGTTGAGAAAATTCCCCCTTCAGCTGAAGGAATGCTGGGAGAACAGTATTATGATTTTTTCTATGAAGTTGAAAAAGTTGTGACTGTGGGTGCTGAGAAAAGTCAGTCCTATACTGCTGTGGATAGCAGTGCATCTCCTTCCTTCCCCAAGAAAGCGAGGATGGACTCATATCCTGCTTCTTCCATGGGGCAGGGGGAGACGAATACATCCGTGACTGGTAATTTTTCCTCTCAGAACTATGGTAAGGGTATGCAGAGGCTTCCGGCAGTGGCTGAGAGTGAAGAAGAAGATGAGAGTGAGGAAGGTAACAACACAGAGCTTCTGATTGAGACTATGGCCAGAGAACATGCGGCTGAAAAAATGTCTTATTGTGGATCTCAATCTGATAAAAAATCATGTGAGAATGTCTCTGAGGATTTGAAAGTGGAAGAGATGACTGAATCTCCCAGTAATGAGATCAGTGTGCATCAAGGTGCTTGGGGAATGATTACTCCTGTTCCACCCTCACCTCTGTTTATGTGTCAC
>NW_025272650.1:0-1359 GCF_018294505.1 Triticum aestivum | reverse complement strand
AAGCGCCTACTCCAGAACTTACGGCACGAGGCTCGGGTGCAGGCTGTTCGAGACTACTACGCCTTGCGTGGTATCAAGAAGACCAAGCCGGCGTGCCGCGATAAGTTCCTGAGTAAGGAGCAGTACATGAAGGTAATTCTTAAGGCCTTCTACTTAAGTTCCTTCATTTAGTAATTCTTAGCCGTAGCGCTCAAGTTTCTATTTGCTAACTTAGGCGCCTCCGAGATGGTGTGCGGATCGGATGGATTGTTGGGAGGTGTTGGTCGATGAGTGGTGCTCACAAGAATGGCTAGCCCTCCACAACCAGGCCAAGGACAAACGTGCCCAAATGGAAGGTGTGCCACACCATCAAGGCAGCTCCAACTTATATCAGTTCGGGCGCAACTGGGTATGTGGTTTGCTTCATGATTCATGCAATTCATTCATCATGCTAGCTTGAGCCCTTTAATTACTAAGTTTCATTGTTTCTCTCTTTCAGGCACGCCACAATAAGGTGGATAAGGTGCCAGAGGTGTACGACCTGTATGCCATGGCCCACACTGGCTCTTTTAAGAAAGTCAAGGCTTTCTCTCAGTCTGACCTCGATGATGCAAACAACTTCACCAACATCTCCTCCCACCACAAGCTCGTGAGATATAGAGATGAGGGGAAGGCGAGGAAAGGGGAGGACTTTAACCCGAGCCAGGGTCCCATTGATCCAGAGCTGGTGATGATATCTGGTGGCGGGAGGTCCCATGGCTCCATAGCCATTGGAGATGGACTTATCCGTTGTCCTAGCACTCTCCCGGAGATCAAGGCGCGCCAGTCGAGCTCCGCTCCTAAGATAAGGCCTCGTGAACGGCCAGTGCAACTCGCCATCAAGGTTAGTGATACATACTCAGTTATCTTTCTCCATTACATTGTGTGCGCTTCCATCAATGATTACAAATGGTCATGTGAGTGGTGTTGCAGGCTGCTATACAGACTGAGAGAGATAGAACGGAGAAACTTCTGGCGGAGGCAGCGGAGAGGCAGCGGGAGATGGAGGAGAGGACGAGAAAGATGATGGAGGAGGAGAGGGCACGGAATGACATGCAGGCAAGGGCCATGTACGAGCTCCTTGTGGTAAGTTTCTTCTGCAGATTACTTGCTAGTCTTAACATTTGAGTCTCATTACTAACTAGTATGACTCTGTTCTGAAAACCAAATGTGCAGTCTGTGTGCGAGAAGTCCGGTCAGCCCGCTCCGCCGATGCCAGTGATTGCTCCTGGGAGCACGGTGAGTTTAGTTTGAATGGACATTACTTGGTAGTCTTAACATTTGAGTGTCGTAATGCTAACGAGACATTGGAAATGATCTTTGGTGCAGCTTAACTCCAGA
>NW_025272649.1:0-1359 GCF_018294505.1 Triticum aestivum | reverse complement strand
CTATAAAATCCGGCCCCTCGCTCGCCGGTGGAAGCACCTACCCGTAGCCCCCCCTCTCGCCGCCGACGCCCTCTCTTTCCCTCTCTCCCCGTCTAGCCACCCGTGCAAGCACAACTGCGATGGGTAAAACGGTTCCCCGACGACGCGGCTGCGGCCAACGGCTTCGGCCGCTGCTCGCTACATGAGTGGGAAGCCCACCTCCTCCACGAGGCGAACTACCTGGCGCCCCCTGACATGCGCGCGCCTGGGCGGTGGAGGCTCAGCGCCGGGGGCATCCCAATCCCCACTCTGCCCGACGTCGAACACCTCGGCTACTTCCACGCCGAGATCGAGCGCGTGCGGGCCTCCCTATCGGAGGAGGAGTGGGCCCTCCTGGAGTACGACGCCGGCAACCACAAGGCGTGGGCGGCGTACTTCGAACACCGGCAGGCGGAGTGGCTCGCCTCCATCAACAACGCGCCGGTGGTAAGGGGGCGCAACAACAGCGACGGTCGCCGCCTGTGGTGGGGCACCCCCGGCCGCACGCTCCACGCCGTCCTCGAGTACCTCGAGGGTGGCAACGATCTGCCACTCGAGTACCCTGCGGCCCCGGCCCCCCGCCGGAGTGGCAGCCCGTGGCTGCCAAGGCGGATGCTGGGCGGGTCCTCCTCCTCCTCCCGATCCCCCTCCCACTCCTCCGCATCACCGGCGCTCGTCAGCGTCAAGGTCGGCGCACCCGCAGCCACAAAATCATCAACAAGGGAGGCCGCGCCTCCTCGGCTCCTACGTCCCGCCTCATCAAGCCGAAGACGGAGCCGGGGCTCGCCGCCGTGAAGAGCGAGCCCGCTAATGCCGCACTCGATGACAAGGCCGCCCTGAAGTGGCCGTGGGAGGACTGGGCGCGGCTGGAGATGGAGCGCCAGCGCCGCACCCTAGAGGAGATCGCAGCACGACGCCGTGGCCGCGACGAGGGAGGCGTCATCGTTCTCGAGGAAAGCGACGACAAGGCACCGCTGCCGACCAAACCAGTCAGTTAGGACGACCCCAGGCAGGGGTCCAGCAGGGACGGCCGCATGAAGAAGGAGAATGAGGACAGCGACGACGGCGACTATGCCGCTTTTAGCAAGTTCTTCGACCTGTAGGCGGCACAGCAGCAGGCCGTTGTTTTCTTTTTTTCAGTAGATTTTATGTTTTCTATATGTACAAAAACCATGGAACGCATAATACGGCCGAATCTATTCCGTGTTTGCCGAATTTTGGCCGATTCTGTCTGATATTTTTTTTACAAAATGGGCGTCTGGGAGCAGTGGCTGGCACCCCAATCGCCCCCATGCCAAAAATATCGCTGGCTCGCCACCAAGCGGCGTTTTTTTCTAGCCG
>NW_025272648.1:0-1359 GCF_018294505.1 Triticum aestivum | reverse complement strand
TCTCCAAACCCTACGAGGCAAAGAAAATTAAATGAACAAGAGAGTTATTAATTAGTTACTTGATATTAGGAAATGAACGAAATAGGCCGATCGATATAGAGCGCAAATGAATGAAAATAATTACTTCTGCAGCATTCTTCTCATGCCGCCCCAAAGCTTTGGATCCATATTCACAGAGTCGTGGACGAGACATTCTGAGGTGTTAACTTTAATTACTAGCAGAATCCAGTGGAACCTACGGACACGATACATGCACAGTACGTCATGCATAACTCATCGATTAGCCGGCCACATACCATGCATGGAGTAAACAAAAGAGAATGTGCTCAAGACAGAAACACTCACTCAAAATGGTAAGGAAATAGAATATCACTTTTGAGTTCCTGCTTTGTAAGAAACTGCCACAGGTCTGCCTCCACGTCGGCGGGGTAACGCTCCAACACATGTCCATTAACGATGTGTGGGTCAATGAACCCAACATCATGGATGTTCCTTACTCTGCATTCCTTAATCTTCATTCTGCATGTATAATAGCAGACACAACAATATAGTTAGGACATATATATAGTGCAGGCAATATGAACGAGATGGGGTAGAAATTAATAAATCACTTACAGAACGTAGCAACTGATGATAGATTTATCGAGCTCGCGCAGATTGAAAAGCTGGAACAATTCACTCAGTTCAATTTGTACATAGTAATGTTTGAAGTGATGCTCATGTCTAACTTCCGCATAAATATATTCTTTGGCGTTTTTATTTTTTATGTAACCCTTGTACCATTTCAGCAGACCTTTCATTTGTGGAGGTAGATCCTTTTCCTGCGCAGGCTCGATGACAGGCCCATTCTTGACATATGTAATTACTACCTCCTTCACTGGCGCCTCATCAAGGCCTAATAGTTCATGAAGAGTAATACCTAAGTTGGCCGCTTGTTCTCTGGCACTCGTTACAGTCAATCCCTGTGCTGCCGCAGCTTGTATGATCTCGGGGGCATCCGGACAGAAGGCTTCCACTATAAGCGGGGCAATCGATTGTTTACTTTGTTCCCCGAGCTGGGCAACTTGTTTCCCGCTTTTTTTACTTTCGGCCTTCTCCCGCTCTTTGTTCTCCTTGAACATGAGTGCCTGCCTGCGAAGTTCACGTGCATAGTCGTTAGGCAGATTCTTCGCGGCTTGGGACGGTGTGCTCAAAAATGACTTAGCCCACTTCTTTTGCTCATCAGAAAATACTGGCTTGGGCTCGGGCTCTCTTTTCTTCTTGCAGTCCGCCTTCCATTTCTCCAAATCAGCAGCCGCGGCCGCGTCGACTTCCTCGGCACTACGTTCCCAAGGCCTTGTGGGGAGAGGCTTCAGTGAT
>NW_025272647.1:0-1359 GCF_018294505.1 Triticum aestivum | reverse complement strand
CTCAACTGGACTAAACGCAACGAGCTCTTGTATATGAGTGGAAATGTCTCCGTTAAAACTCGCTAGGCCTTGATGGTGGACTTCAATGATATGGAGAGCGAGGTAAATGTGATGCTTGCATCGACCAAGGTGTGTGTGGAGAAGGTATCACCTCTTTGGAGCGTCGCGTGTGGTGCTCCTCGATCGATGTTGTGTGGAACCCTTCTGTCAAAAGGCAGGCGATTGGACGTGCATATCGAATTGCTCAGCAAAAGATTGTCCATACATACAATCTAATCATAGAAGGAACACAAGAGAATGGCAAATATGATATACAAGCTAAGAAGGCGAAAATGTCCAAATTTTTGTTTTCAAGTCAGCCACAGCCTGCGGAGTGAACCCTTCATCAGAATTTATTTCCATTGACAGAATTTTGGAACAAATGACAAAAGATGAAAATCTAAAAGAGATTTTTGTGAAAATAGTCCCATCATAGTGACAATGGAAATTATAGATCTCTGGTAAGTGGAAGCTTCTAATATGAGGATGTTGCAATTTCCATATTTGTTTGTGGTACTTATCCTTTTATATGATTTGTGAACAAGCAGTCATTCTATCAAATTCTGAATTTATGGATTCCTCAACAAAAGAAGTAAAATTATTTATATATTCCTTAACTTCAAAGTTCTATCCAACCCCAGCAACAGCTTACTTTACAGGCACTTGTTGATATATCTAGCATATCAATCCTATTATACCTTGTTGATGTCTAGGACTTTGTTCATGTTCATGACTATGATGAAATTTTGAAAAATATTTCAAACTTCCTAGTCATATTACGTATCATTTTTTGAAAAAATATCAAAAAAAAAATTCAAAACCAATTTTTTTTCTGTTACTAGTGGCGCACCACATCCACGGTGCGCCACTAGTAAGTTTGAATTTTTTTGAATTTTTTTGCCTCTAGATCTTGAAAGCCCCGTAACTTTTTTTCTGTTAGGTTTTTGGGGATTTTAAATTTTTTAAAAAAGTAACTTTTCGAGTAGATGATTTTTCATATAAAAAACTTTTTCATCCGAGTTCGTATGCAAAAGTTATGCCCATTTTACAAATTTCCAGAGAGATTTTGCAAATAAAGTCGAAATTCATATTTGTAAATTTTCCCAACAACTAGACCACATATCACATGGGAAACTTATTTTCTTTTATTTTTTTGACATTTCCATCATTTTCTTTTATTTTTTTTAAAACTGAAAAGGCGATCCACAAGGGGGGTGCATTCGGGAACTTTTGGGCCATGTTAGTAATGGCGCACCGTGGGGTGGTGCGCCATTGATAGTTAAACTACTAATGGCGCACCACACCCACTGTCCACAGGTG
>NW_025272646.1:0-1359 GCF_018294505.1 Triticum aestivum | reverse complement strand
CAGCAACTATACGGACTGGGTCCGGAACCTGAGGATCATCCTCATAGCTGCCAGGAAACAATATGTCCTAGAAGGACCGCTAGGTGACGCTCCCGTCCCAGAGAACCAAGACATTATGAATGCTTGGCAAACTCGCGCTGATGATTACTCCCTCGTTCAGTGCGGCATGCTTTACAGCTTAGAACCGGGGCTCCAAAAGCGTTTTGAGCACCACGGAGCATATGAGATGTTCGAAGAGCTGAAACTAGTTTTTCAAGCTCATGCCCGGGTCGAGAGATATGATGTCTCCGACAAGTTCTACAGTTGTAAGATGGAGGAAAACAGTTCTGTCAGTGAGCACATCCTGAAGATGTCTGGGTTGCACAACCGTATGACCCAGCTGAACATTAACCTCCCAGATGAGGCGGTCATTGACAGAATCCTCCAGTTGCTCCCACCAAGCTACAAGAGCTTTGTGATGAACTACAACATGCAGGGGATGGAAAAGACCATTCCTGAAGTGTTCTCGATGCTGAAGTCAGCAGAGGCTGAAATCAAGAAAGAACATCAAGTGTTGATGGTCAATAAGACCACTAAGTTCAAGAAGGGCAAGGGTAAGAAGAACTTCAAGAAGGACGGCAAGGAGGTTGCCGCGCCTGGTAAGCCAGTTACCAGGAAGAAGTCAAAGAATGGACCTAAGCCTGAGACTGAGTGCTTTTATTGCAAGGGGAAGGGTCACTGGAAGCGGAACTGCCCCAAATACTTAGCAGATAAGAAGGCCGGCAACACCAAAGGTATATTTGATATACATGTGATTGATGTGTACCTTACCAGTACTCATAGTAACTCCTGGGTATTTGATACCGGTGCCGTTGCTCATATTTGTAACTCACAGCAGGAGCTGCGGAATAAACGGAGACTGGCGAAGGACGAGGTGACGATGCGCGTCGGGAATGGTTCCAGAATCGATGTGATCGCCGTCGGCACGCTGCCTCTACATTTACCTACGGGATTAGTTTTGAACCTTAATAATTGTTATTTAGTGCCAAGTTTGAGCATGAACATTGTATCTGGATCTCGTTTAATACGAGATGGCTACTCATTTAAGTCTGAGAATAATGGTTGTTCGATTTATATGAGAGATATGTTTTATGGTCATGCTCCGATGGTCAATGGTTTATTCTTAATGAATCTCGAGCGTAATATTACACATGTTCATAGTGTAGATGCCAAAAGATTTAAAGTTGATAACGATAGTCCCACATACTTGTGGCACTGCCGCCTTGGTCACATTGGTGTCAAGCGCATGAAGAAGCTCCATGCTGATGGACTTTTGGAGTCTCTTGATTATGAATCGTTTGACACATGCGAACCATGCCT
>NW_025272645.1:0-1359 GCF_018294505.1 Triticum aestivum | reverse complement strand
ACCATCATGTGAACACGGTGATAGCAATGGTCAGACCAAAAGATGTAACGGTGTATGCTCGAGGGATCAACCACGAGTAAGACAACATTACGAAAATCGTTGGTTCTGATTTGACTTGATGATAGCCCATACTCAAGTCAAAGTCTTGACAAGGCAATAGATCCAACAACTGATCACGAGGACCAATCAATGGAGATATCATCTTTCTTCAACACACACACACGCACAAAAGATATCCCTTAACATGAACTAAGTCAGGCAAGCTTTTATCTTCCAACTCTCCAAGTTGTTGTTTAGCTTAACCAACTAGCTCAGGGTTTCCGACACAGATTCTTGGAGAAAGGGAGGCTTACAAGAAACCCCCCCCCCCTGTGGACCGCCTTTTCAGTTTTCTTAAAAAAGATAAAAATGTCAAAAAAAAGAGAATATAATTTGCCATGTGATATGTGGTCTAGTTGTTGAGAAAATTTACAAATATAAATTTCGACTTTATTTGTAAAATCTCTCTGGAAATTTGTAAAATGGGCATAACTTTTGCATATGAACTCGGATTAAAAAGTTTTATATATGAAAAATCATCTACTCGAAAAGTTACATCCAAATTTAACTGGGGGAACCCCGTTAAACATTTTCAAAATCCCCAAAAACCTAACACAAAAAAATTTATGGGGCTTTCAAGATCTAGAGGCCAAAAATTCAAAAAAAAAAGGTTTGGGATACTTCGTACATATGCATGACCGATTTGGGATGATTCCAAAGGAAACAAAACAAACCTTTCTCAAATTCATTGCGGCAACTTACACCTAGTGCACTTGAACTTGGAGAAAGTCACTTCTTTCATCCAAGCATAAGCTTCATGAACGGAACACGAAGGCATTGCTTACAAGGTTTTCAACACTAGGTTGATGTTCAGCATGAATCATGGGGGAGACAAAAATGCTGCTGATGGGCTCAACAACAACTCATCAGAATTTTCCATATTACCAGACTTCCACCATCATGTGAACACGGTGATAGCAATGGTCAGACCAAAAGATGTAATGGTGTATGCTCGAGGGATCAACCACGAGTAAGACAACATTACGAAAATCGTTGGTTCTGATTTGACTTGACGATAGCCCATACTCAAGTCAAAGTCTTGACAAGGCAATAGATCCAACAACTGATCACGAGGACCAATCAATGGAGATATCATCTTTCTTCAACACACACACACGCACAAAAGATATCCCTTAACATGAACTAAGTCAGGCAAGCTTTTATCTTCCAACTCTCCAAGTTGTTGTTTAGCTTAACCAACTAGCTCAGGGTTTCCGACACAGATTCTTGGAGAAAGGGAGGCTTACAAGAACCCCCCCC
>NW_025272644.1:0-1359 GCF_018294505.1 Triticum aestivum | reverse complement strand
GTGAGGGGGGGGGGGGACACACCCCGGAGACGCGTGCTGGGCGTTTGCAACCGCCTCAACACTTCCAAATTTGTGAGAGGCCGCCTACGCAAGATTTGACGGTATGCTAGCCCCCGGAGGCCGCCGGCCACAGTCGTAGACGTGCGAAGAGCAATCCGCGTAGAGGGAAGTGTTCAGATACTTCTCCATCACAAAAAATTATGAAAAATTACCATCAGTCCTATAGCACATGTGCCCACGTTGTGTAAAAAACTCATGCTTTTATCGCGCTCCAAGTATTTAATAATATTCACGCTGCATCGTTACCGCAGAACGTCTACTACCGTTTCATTGTCGTCCGTGAGGGGGGCCACAACCCGGAGACGCGTGTCGCCTCTTCGGACATGCCACAACACCACCCCGCATGTATGAGGGCCCGGTACGACGCTCCGGTGGCATTGCTACCCCCCAGGGCCCTCGTCCCGGCTAACCCTGTAGCGTTTGACCACGGGATCTAGCCCTTTGACTTTGCACGGACGGGCTTTGACCAGTGGACCTCTCCACCCGGTTGTGTTAGGTCGGCCCAGAGGAACACTTTGGAGCAACATCCGGGCCAAACCCACAGCTACATCCACTCCGTGTAGACCCGACGCGTCCGTTTCCCCCCTCCGGGTGCCGGCGGCGGCGGCGTCCGTGAGTGGGGGGGGGCACGCCCCGGAGACGCGTGCTGGGCGTTTGCAACCGCCTCAACACTTCCAAATTTGTGAGAGGCCGCCTACGCAAGATTTGATGGTATGCTAGCCCCCGGAGGCCGCCGGCCACAGTCGTAGACGTGCGAAGAGCAATCCGCGTAGAGGGAAGTGTTCAGATACTTCTCCATCACAAAAAATTATGAAAAATTACCATCAGTCCTATAGCACATGTGCCCATGTTGTGTAAAAAACTCATGATTTTATCGCGCTCCAAGTATTTAATAATATTCACGCTGCATCGTTACCGCAGAACGTCTACTACCGTTTCATTGTCGTCCGTGAGGGGGGCCACAACCCGGAGACGCGTGCCGCCTCTTCGGACATGCCACAACACCACCCCGCATGTATGAGGGCCCGGTACGACGCTCCGGTGGCATTGCTACCCCCCAGGGCCCCCGTCCCGGCTAACCCTGTAGCGTTTGACCACGGGATCTAGCCCTTTGACTTTGCACGGACGGGCTTTGACCAGTGGACCTCTCCACCCGGTTGTGTTAGGTCGGCCCAGAGGAACACTTTGGAGCAACATCCGGGCCAAACCCACAGCTACATCCACTCCGTGTAGACCCGACGCGTCCGTTTCCCCCCTCCGGGTGCCGGCGGCGGCGGCGTCCGTGAGGGGGGGGGGCAC
>NW_025272643.1:0-1360 GCF_018294505.1 Triticum aestivum | reverse complement strand
TGCAACGGAAATGTGACATTATCCTACACACCTATATTAAACATCAAGTTAGCATGGCATATATTTACACAGAAACAACACAACATCCTAATTGATAATTTCTTTCTTCCTTATAGTTCTAATTTTGAACATGGCACAATGGTTTATTCCCCATTTTAATTTTATACTCGAATTCAAATTCAATCTGTGACACGCATGTTTATACGCCCAATCTAAAATCTGAGAAGAGCGGAAAAAGTGAGGAAGTTCCCTCAGTTATCCCAAGTTTCTAGCTAAATGGAAGGTACATGAAAAAAATGCATTGCTGGAGTCAGAAGCATGAAATTTAGCACAATCCCAGAATACAAAGTTCATACCATGGTCGTCTTGTTTAGTACTCGCCATTGTAACCCCAGAATGCAAAAATGCATTACTATCTTGCAAGGGCTTGATCGACCATAGTGTTGCCTGCTCATAAACAGCCAAACAGGCTCAACCCCAGAAAAACCTCTGCTCTGACAAATGGTAAAAATCATTTCATAGGTGACTCAAGTTTTACCCCGCCTGCAAGAACTGAACCTCCTCAGCAACATCACAAATGTAGGACAAGGCATGTAAGTGACATTATTTTGAGGATGAAAAAAATGTATATATATATATATATATATATACATCAGTTGAGAACTGATTATATGCCTTTAGATTCAATAACTCAATAATCCTATAAAGATATTAAGCCTAGGAGCCCTTTGTAGCAGAAGAAAGCTTCACATACATGATAGCCCATTTGTAAATCAATATAGCAAATGCAACGAGTAGTACACGTGTGAGGTCAGTGTTGCTTGCTGGCAAGAAAATGGAAGCGGAAACATGTGAATAAACATTAACTGTATACATGTGGCATTACTAATATTTTTTGCCTTGGGCAAACCTGTGATATGGAATTTAATCGTTGGAACCATATATGAACTGAACAATGTGCATTGTCTAAAGCTAGCACAACATCTCTTCCTATGATATGGTTCATATGTATTCAACCAATTCAAGCACTCGAGAAATTAACTAAGCACTGGACCCTGATCATAGAGATCTTACTTGCGTATGTCATCGATGAGACCAATAACTCCCTCAAACTGAGATCATCATCCAAATGCATCCAGGCATGCTTAATGACCTATACTTGGAGATGCAGTTGCTTCTGATACTCAATGGCCCATCAAGAATTGATGCCTAACCCCGCAGACCAACGCAAACATGAACCCATTAATTTCATCACAAACATAAACGCAGCAGCACCAAATTCAGGGACAAAGAAAGAAGGAAAAATGGAGTGACCTTGTTGGAATTGGGTAGCAGGCTCTGCAACACCTTCAGTCTTCCA
>NW_025272642.1:0-1360 GCF_018294505.1 Triticum aestivum | reverse complement strand
CGATAACCCTTAGCGACAAGTCGAGCTTTATAGATGGTGACATTACCATCCGCGTCCGTCTTCTTCTTAAAGATCCATTTGTTTTCTATCGCTCGCCGATCATCGGGCAAGTCAGTCAAAGTCCATACTTTGTTTTCATACATGAATTCTATCTCGGATTGCATGGCTTCTAGCCATTTGTTGGAATCTGGGCCCGCCATCGCTTCTTCATAGTTCGAAGGTTCATCGTTGTCTAACAACATGATTTCCAGGACAGGGTTGCCATACCACTCTGGTGTGGAACGTGTCCTTGTGGACCTACGAAGTTTAGTAGCAACTTGATCAGAAGTACCTTGATCATCATCATTAATTTCCTCTCCAGTCGGTGTAGGCACCACAAGAACGTTTTCCTGAGCTGCACTACTTTCCGGTTCAAGAGGTAGTACTTCATCGAGTTCTACTTTCCTCCCACTTACTCCTTTCGAGAGAAACTCTTTTTCCAGAAAGGATCCATTCTTGGCAACAAAGATCATGCCCTCGGATCTTAAGTAGAAGGTATACCCAATGGTTTCCTTAGGGTATCCTATGAAGACGCATTTTTTCGACTTGGGTTCGAGCTTTTCAGGTTGAAGTTTCTTGACATAAGCATCGCATCCCCAAACTTTTAGAAACGACAGCTTAGGTTTCTTCCCAAACCATAATTCATACGGTGTTGTCTCAACGGATTTAGACGGTGCCCTATTTAAAGTGAATGTAGCTGTCTCTAGAGCGTATCCCCAAAATGATAGCGGTAAATCGGTAAGAGACATCATAGATCGCACCATATCCAACAGAGTGCGATTATGACGTTCGGACACACCGTTACACTGAGGTGTTCCAGGCGGCGTGAGTTGTGAAACGATTCCACATTTTCTTAAGTGTGTACCAAATTCGTGACTTAAATATTCTCCTCCACGATCCGATTGTAAGAATTTTATCTTTCGGTCACGTTGATTCTCTACTTCATTCTGAAATTCCTTGAACTTTTCAAAGGTCTCAGACTTGTGTTTCATCAAGTAGACATACCCATATCTACTCAAGTCATCAGTGAGAGTGAGAACATAACAATATTCTCCGCGAGCCTCAACGCTCATTGGACCGCACACATCGGTATGTATGATTTCCAACAAGTTGGTTGCTCGCTCCATTGTTCCGGAGAACGGAATCTTGGTCATTTTGCCCATGAGGCATGGTTCGCATGTGTCAAATGATTCATAATCGAGAGACTCTAAAAGTCCATCAGCATGGAGCTTCTTCATGCGCTTGACACCAATGTGACCAAGGCGGCAGTGCCACAAGTATGTGGGACTATCGTTATCAACTTTACATCTTTTGGTATTCA
>NW_025272641.1:0-1360 GCF_018294505.1 Triticum aestivum | reverse complement strand
AGAAGCTTGGCGCCACTTCATCCATCCGGCTTTGATTCGATGGTTCACATCTTCATCAATACCCCCATCCTCCTGCAACATTGACCCCAAATACCGAAAGGTGTCCTTCCAAGGTACCACCTGGCCATCAAGGCTAACCTCCTCCTCCTCACAGCTAGTAGTACTGAAACCGCACATCATGTACTCGGTTTTAGTTCTACTAAGCCTAAACCCTTTCGATTCCAAGGTTTGTCTCCATAACTCTAACTTCCTATTTACCCCCGTCCGACTATCGTCAACTAGCACCACATCATCCGCAAAGAGCATACACCATGGGATATCTCCTTGTATACCCCTTGTGACCTCATCCATCACCAATGCAAAAAGATAAGGGCTCAAAGCTGACCCCTGATGCAGTCCTATCTTAATCGGGAAGTCATCGATGTCGACATCACTTGTTCGAACACTTGTCACAACATTATTGTACATGTCCTTGATGAGGGTAATGTACTTTGTTGGGACTTTGTTGGGACTTGATGAGGGTAATGACATTCCGCGGTATCTTATCATAGGCCTTCTCCAAGTCAATGAACCCCATATGCAAGTCCTTCTTATGCTCCCTATATCTCTCCATAAGTTGTCGTACCAAGAAAATGGCTTCCATGGTTGACCTCCCAGGCATGAAACCAAACTGATTTTTGGTCATGCTTGTCATTCTTCTTAAGCGGTGCTCAATGACTCTCTCCCATAGCTTCATTGTATGGCTCATCAGCTTAATTCCATGGTAATTAGTACAACTCTGAACATCCCCCTTGTTCTTGAAGATTGGTACTAATATACTCCGTCTCCATTCTTCTGGCATCTTGTTTGCCCGAAAAATGAGGTTGAAAAGTTTGGTTAGCCATACTATCGCTATGTCCCCGAGACCTTTCCACACCTCAATGGGGATACAATCAGGGCCCATCGCCTTGCCTCCTTTCATCCTTTTTAAAGCCTCCTTCACCTCAGACTCCTGGATGCGCCGCAGAAAACGCATGCTGGTCTCATCAAAGGAGTCATTCAGTTCAATGGTAGAACTCTCATTCTCCCCATTGAACAGCTTGTCGAAGTACTCCCGCCATCTATGCTTAATCTCTTCGTCCTTCACCAAGAGTTGGCCTGCTCCGTCCTTGATGCATTTGACTTGGCCAATATCCCTCGTCTTCCTCTCCCGGATCTTAGCCATCTTATAGATGTCCCTTTCACCTTCCTTCGTTCTTTTGGCAAGGATCTCCCCCGAAGAATAATTTATTAGTTTGTACTACCTCTTTTTCCGGCTTATACTTCGAAGGCTTTAATAGATCATGTGAGTATTGCCGTTCCGTTTTAAAAAAAAGTATTG
>NW_025272640.1:0-1360 GCF_018294505.1 Triticum aestivum | reverse complement strand
CAAGGGAAGTGGTCACTGGAAGCGGAACTGCCCCAAATATTTAGCGGACAAGAAGAAGGCCGGCAACACCCAAGGTATATGTGATATACAAGTAATTGATGTGTACCTTACCAGTACTCGTAGTAGCTCCTGGGTATTTGATACCGGTGCGGTTGCTCATATTTGTAACTCAAAACAGGAACTACGGAATAAACGGAGACTGGCAAAGGACGAGGTGACGATGCGCGTCGGGAATGGTTCCAAGGTCGATGTGATCGTCGTCGGCACGCTACCTCTGCATCTACCCACGGGATTAGTTTTAAACCTCAATAATTGTTATTTAGTGCCAGCTTTGAGCATGAACATTGTATCTGGATCTCGTTTAATTCGAGATGGCTACTCATTTAAATCTGAGAATAATGGTTGTTCTATTTATTTGAGAGATATGTTTTATGGTCATGCCCCGCTGGTCAATGGTTTATTTTTGATAAATCTCGAACGTGATGTTACACATGTTCATAGTATGAATACCAAAAGATGTAAAGTTGATAACGATAGTCCCACATACTTGTGGCACTGCCGCCTTGGTCACATTGGTGTCAAGCGCATGAAGAAGCTCCATGCAGATGGACTTTTGGAGTCTCTTGATTACGAATCATTTGACACGTGCGAACCATGCCTCATGGGTAAGATGACCAAGACTCCGTTCTCCGGAACAATGGAGCGAGCAACCAACTCATTGGAAATCATACATACCGATGTGTGTGGTCCAATGAGTGTTGTGGCTCGCGGAGGATATCGTTATGTTCTCACTCTCACTGATGATTTAAGTAGATATGGGTATGTCTACCTAATAAAACACAAGTATGAAACCTTTGAAAAGTTCAAGGAATTTCAGAGTGAGGTTGAGAATCAACGTGACAGGAAAATAAAATTCTTACGATCAGATCGTGGTGGAGAATATTTAAGTCACGAATTTGGTACACACTTAAGGAAATGTGGAATAGTTTCACAACTCACGCCGCCTGGAACACCTCAGAGAAATGGTGTGTCCGAACGTCGTAATCGCACTCTATTGGATATGGTGCGATCTATGATGTCTCTTACCGATTTACCGCTCTCATTTTGGGGTTATGCTTTAGAGACTGCCGCATTCACTTTAAATAGGGCACCGTCTAAATCCGTTGAGACGACACCGTATGAATTATGGTTTGGGAAGAAACCTAAGCTGTCGTTTCTAAAAGTTTGGGGATGCGATGCTTATGTCAAGAAACTTCAACCTGAAAAGCTCGAACCCAAATCGGAAAAATGCGTCTTCATAGGATACCCTAAGGAAACTATTGGGTACACCTTCTACCTCAGATCCGAAGGCAAGATCTTC
>NW_025272639.1:0-1360 GCF_018294505.1 Triticum aestivum | reverse complement strand
TGCTTATGTCAAGAATCAGTGCAATGTAAAATTATAAATCAAGGAAATTTTCTAACAAAATGATAAAAGGTATAAGAGTACCACATGTAACAATATTTTTTTAATAACTGATGTAGTCTAATAATATTGATAAGCTCAATCAAACATGCAGGGAAGGCCAAAAATGAAATGGTACCGGTGTTTCAAGCTATATTGGCCAAAGATATTTAACCATGAAGTTCAAAGACATGTATAATCAAAACAATGCATGCCTAAAGACCATTGTTCTGATGATAATTGATCTGCATGATGATTAGGAGGACATGATCCACAAAATACATATAAAACATGCTGCCGCAATCAAAAAGTTTTAAGGAGCATATACTATGGGAAACTAATGACACAGGTAAAGCGGCAAGCAAGCTAACGTTAGTCCATAGTATTTCTGACTCTCACCAAACATCGGACCACGAATTTAACATAAAATCTGCAACGTAATACCACCAAAGTCAGGTGCCAAAAGAAGCAGATACCAAAAAAACTCCATTGCCCCACACAGGCCCGAGCCCATGGGGGTGCAACCTGTGCGCCGGCACAGGGCCCCCAGTTTTTAGGGGCCTCAGATTTTGTACGCACGGCTAGGCAAAGTCCAATTGGCTGGGTCTTTTATCCTTTGTAAACGAGCCTCCTTCCGTCTTTCCTCTGGGTGAAACAGGCCCCGATTGGGACGGGCGGCTCATCCGGCGATCGATCTGCCTTCTCTCCAGAAAAGCGATCGATCTGCCTAAGAAAAATAAAATCCAGCGATCCATTGAGACGAACAAAGCCAATCTATTAATTTTCTCCTCCGGCGGCCGAGTTAAGCTAAATTGCAGGTTATATCCATTCTTCGGTCTCCTCCTTACATCAGGAGAGCAGGACCACGAACGGCAGCGAGGCAGGGAGGACATGAAGGAATGGAAGGTTCAAGCCATCTTCCGATCTCCAATTTCTTAAGCATCGTCGCTTTGATAACCGGCGATCACGTGAGGCCTTGATTGTGAGTTGCAATTTACGTCCGCTATTTAGTTCTGCAAAATTCTTCTAGCTATTTATTTTTTTCATCTATTAGGCGTCTCGTATTGCAAGATCCAAGTCATGTCTTTGATTAGAAAACATGAATCTGGTTACCAAAAGCGTAGAAAGAAACAAAAAAAATCAAAGATTTAGTGAGGTAAGGCCCATTTTCGAGTTTGGCACAGGGCCTCGGATTTTGCCGGCTCGGCCCTGGCCCCACAGATATTAAGCTATGTTGCGAACCTCCACCATTGTGAAAGGGTCCTCAAAGGAGTAATCAGTTCCTTTCTTGAAGCTCCAGGGCTTGCCTCCTTCAGGACATGTG
>NW_025272638.1:0-1360 GCF_018294505.1 Triticum aestivum | reverse complement strand
TTAAGATGCCCGTTAAGGAATGCTGTTTTGACGTCCATCTGCCATATCTCATAATCATAGTATGCGGCAATTGCTAACATGATTCGGACGGACTTTAGCTTCGCTACGGGAGAGAATGTCTCGTCGTAGTCAATCCCTTGAACCTGTCGATAACCCTTAGCGACAAGTCGAGCTTTATAGATGGTAACATTACCATCCGCGTCCGTCTTCTTCTTAAAGATCCATTTGTTTTCTATCGCTCGCCGATCATCGGGCAAGTCTGTCAAAGTCCATACTTTGTTTTCATACATGGATTCTATCTCGGATTTCATGGCTTCAAGCCATTTGTTGGAATCCGGGCCCGCCATTGCTTCTTCATAGTTCGAAGGTTCATTGTTGTCTAACAACATGATTTCCAGGACAGGGTTGCCGTACCACTCTGGTGCGGAACGTGTCCTTGTGGACCTACGAGGTTCAGCAGTAACTTGATCCGAAGTACCTTGATCATTATCATGGTTTTCCTCTTCAGTTGGTGTGGGCATCACAGGAACGGTTTCCTGTGCTGCGTCACTATCCCGCTCAAGAGGTAGTACTTCATCGAGTTCTACTTTCCTCCCACTTACTTCTTTCGAGAGAAACTCTTTTTCCAGAAAGCATCCGTTCTTGGCAACAAAGATCTTGCCTTCGGATCTTAAGTAGAAGGTATACCCTACAGTTTCCTTAGGGTATCCTATGAATACGCATTTTTCCGACTTGGGTTCGAGATTTTCAGGTTGAAGTTTCTTGACATAAGCTTCGCATCCCCAAACTTTTAGAAACGACAGCTTAGGTTTCTTTCCAAACCATAATTCATACGGTGTCGTCTCAACGGATTTAGACGGTGCCCTATTTAAAGTGAATGTAGCTGTCTCTAGAGCGTATCCCTAAAATGATAGCGGTAAATCGGTAAGAGACATCATAGACCGCACCATATCCAATAGAGTGCGATTACGACGTTCGGACACACCGTTTCGCTGAGGTGTTCCAGGCGGCGTGAGCTGTGAAACGATTCCACATTTCTTTAAGTGTGTACCAAATTCGTGACTTAAGTATTCTCCTCCACGATCTGATCGTAAGAATTTTATCTTTCGGTCACGTTGATTCTCCACCTCATTCTGAAATTCCTTGAACTTTTCAAAGGTCTCAGACTTGTGTTTCATTAAGTAGACATACCCATATCTACTCAAGTCATCTGTGAGAGTGAGAACATAACGATATCCTTCGCGAGCCTCAACGCTCATTGGACCGCACACATCGGTATGTATGATTTCCAACAAGTTGGTTGCTCGCTCCATTGTTCCGGAGAACGGAGTCTTGGTCATTTTGCCCAAGAGGCATGGTT
>NW_025272637.1:0-1360 GCF_018294505.1 Triticum aestivum | reverse complement strand
TCTTCACTTTTTCTTCGCTTGTGTCATTTGCTTATTGCGCCGTAACCATGGATAATCTTCATTGTTTATCAGGATGCTTGGGTCAGCCTTGACATTGAAGGGAGGAATTTCATGAAACTTTTCATAATCTTCAGACATGTCTGTCTTGCCGTCCACTCCCAGGATGTCCCTTTTTCCTGAAAGAACTATGTGGCGCTTTGGCTCATCGTATGATGTATTCGCTTCCTTATCTTTTCTTTTTCTCGGTTTGGTAGACATGTCCTTCACATAGATAACCTGTGCCACATCATTGGCTAGGACGAACGGTTCGTCAGTGTACCCAAGATTTTTTAGATCCACTGTTGTCATTCCGTACTGTGGGTCTACCTGTACCCCGCCGCCTAACAGATTGACCCATTTGCACTTAAACAAAGGGACCTTAAAATCAGGTGTGTAGTCAAGTTCCCATATGTCCACTATGTAACCATAATACGTGTCCTTTCCGCTCTCGGTTGCTGCATCAAAGCAGACACCGCTGTTTTGGTTGGTGCTCTTTTGATCTTGGGTGATCGTGTAAAATGTATTCCCATTTATCTCGTATCCTTTGTAAGTCAATACAGTCAAAGATGGTCCCCTGGACAACAAGTACAACTCATCACAAACAGTGTTGTCACCTCTGAGACGTGTTTCCAACCAACTGCTGAAAGTCCTGATGTGTTCACATGTAATCCAGTCGTCGCACTGCTCCGGGTGTTTGGAGCGCAGACTGTTCTTGTGTTCATCGACATACGGGGTCACCAAGGTAGAGTTCTGTAGAACTGTGTAGTGTGCTTGAGACCAAGAATATCCGTCCCTGCATATTATTGAGTCTCTTCCCAGAGTGCCTTTTTCAGTCAGTCTCCCCTCATACCGCGATTTAGGGAGACCTATCTTGTTAAGGCCAGGAATGAAGTCAACACAAAACCCGATAACATCCTCTGTTTGATGGCCCATGGAGATGCTTCCTTCTGGCCTAGCGCGGTTACGAACATATTTCTTTAGGACTCCCATGAACCTCTCAAAGGGGAACATATTGTGTAGAAATACGGGCCCCAGGATGACAATCTCGTCGACTAGATGAACTAGGACGTGCGTCATGATATTGAAGAAGGATGGTGGGAACACCAGCTCGAAACTGACAAGACATTGCGCCACATCACTCCTTAGCCTTGGTACGATTTCTGGATCGATCACCTTCTGAGAGATTGCATTGAGGAATGCACATAGCTTCACAATGGCTAATCGAACGTTTTCCGGTAGAAGCCCCCTCAATGCAACCGGAAGCAGTTGTGTCATAATCACGTGGCAGTCATGAGACTTTAGGTTCTGAAACTTTTTCTCT
>NW_025272636.1:0-1360 GCF_018294505.1 Triticum aestivum | reverse complement strand
CAGGAGCGAGAACATGGGATTGTATCGATATGATCAAATGGTTGGTTGCTTGCCTGATGGTTCGATGCACTGATATGGTTCTTCGTTAGGGTAATCACGGTACTCCTCGGGGGCAGAACCTGTCGCAAAGGACATCGATACACAACCATCACCAAACAATGTGCAACAATATGATGCATGCATGAAACATGGCAATATGAGTGTGTTGGGCTAATGCAACTAAGAACAGAGGGGTTTGAACAAATTTGAATCAAGGATTCAAATTTTAAGTTCAAATATGGTCTTTTAAAGTGCTTTTCCTTGTTCTGCTTAAAACATCAATTTAACTTGTTTGATCATGCATGAAAATAGTACAGATGGATAGATTGGATTTTTCTGATCATTTTTCATATATAATTTGTCCAATTTGGAGTTACAGAATAAAAGTTATGAATTTTTGAAGTTTAAATAATATTCTGGAATTTCCTGATTTAATTTAAATTCAGAAAATCAATTACTACGTCAGCCTGACGTCAGTGTGATGTCAGCAGGTCAACGGAACAGGTCTGGGTCAAACCTGACAGTGGGTCCCGCATGTCAGGGTGATTATTTTAATTAAAATTTAATTAAAACTAATCCTGTTTAATTAACAGGGCTGGGCCCCACCTGTCATTGACTCAGGGGAGTCAACCAGGGCCCACCCGTGGTCAAAGTCAAAGTCGGCTGCCGGCGTTTAGCCGCCGGCGAGCCCGACGCGGCGGCGGGAGTGGTTTTGGCCATTTCGGCCACCAGAGGGGCCGCGGAGACCACCGGAGTGGAGCTGAGGACAAACCGCAGCTCTTGGCGGAGTCCGTTGGGGTCGGGGTGGCCGGAGTCGACGGCGGCGAGCTCGGCTGCGGCCGCCGGGGTTCGGTCGTGCACGGGAACGGGGTTGGAGCTCGAAGTCGAGCAAAGCGAGGCGCTAGGGATGCTCTACGGGGTCTTGCGAACTCGTTGGACTCGCCGGGGTGACCAAATGGTCACCGGAGCTGCGTCGACGACGAGCTCGGCGACGGCGGAGGTTCGGCCGTGGTGGGGAGGAGGCTACGGTGGGGAAACGAGGGGGAGGAGAGGGGGAAACGGTGGCGTAGCTCACCGCGGTTGCAGTGGGCGTCGAAGTGGGCTCGGGGACACGCTGGAGACGGCGAATCGACGGCGACGGTGGTCGGAGCCCGAAGAGGCGAACGGCGACGTGGCGGCGATGCAGGGCTTCCGGGGAGCTGTGGAGCGGTGGGGAGGAAGAGGGAGTCGAGGCGGAGCTCCTGAGCTAGTCGGGGGAGCGAGGGGTGGTCGGAGACGGCGGCTATGGCGAACGGCGGCGACGGTGGTGTTCGGCCGTGAG
>NW_025272635.1:0-1360 GCF_018294505.1 Triticum aestivum | reverse complement strand
AGTAAAAGAGAGCAGGAGCGAGAACATGGGATTGTATCGATATGATCAAATGGTTGGTTGCTTGCCTGATGGTTCGATGCACTGATATGGTTCTTCGTTAGGGTAATCACGGTATTCCTCGGGGGCAGAACCTGTCGCAAAGGACATCGATACACAAGCATCACCAAACAATGTGCAACAATATGATGCATGCATGAAACATGGCAATATGAGTGTGTTGGGCTAATGCAGCTAAAACCAGAGGGGTTTGAATAAATTTGAATCAAAGATTCAAATTTCAAACTCAAACATGGCCTTTTTAAGTGCTTTTCCTTGTTCTGCTTAAAACATCAATTTAACTTGTTTGATCATGCATGGAAATAGTACAGATGGATAGATTGGATTTTTCTGATCATTTTTCATATATAATTTGTCCAATTTGGAGTTACAGAATAAAAGTTATGAATTTTTGAAGTTTAAATAATATTCTAGAATTTCCTGATTTAATTTAAATCCAGAAATATAATTATTGCGCCAGCATGACGTCAGCATGACGTCAGTGGTCAACTGCGGCTGGCTGAAGTCAAACCTGACGTGTGGGGGCCACACGTCAGTGACAGGGGGGGTTAAACAGGTTTAAATTAATCCTAATTAGGGATTAGTGGCGCTGGGGCCCACTGTCAGTGTCAGGGGGGGTTGACTAACAGTAGTTAGCGCTAATCTAACCACCTGGCCGACAGGGCCCACGCGTCAGTGACCCTGGGGGGTCAAACCCCAGGTCGGACAAGTCAAACCCCACCGGCGACATGACGCCGGCGAGGTCCGAGACAGCGGCGAAAGTGCTTTTTGCCATTCCGGCAACCAAATGGACGGCGGAAGGCATCTACGTGTTGCTGAGGTTGAGCCGCGACTATTGGTGGTGGTGGTTGGGCTCGGGGTGGCCGGAGTTGACGGCGGCGAGCTCGGCTGCGGCGGCCGGAGTTCGGGTGCGGTCGGGATCGATGTTGCAGAGGGTTTGGGGAGGCGTTAGTGTGTGCTACGTGAGCCTAGTGAGGTGTAGAGCACGATAGTGTGCTCGGTTGGGTGCTACGGTGACCGTGGCCACGACGGCGACATCGCCGGCGGCGTGGAGCTCTCGGCCAAGGTGGGGCTAGGGCCTAGAGGTCGGGAGAGACCAGGGGAGAAGGGGGAAATGATCCGGGGGCTCACCGCGGAGCTGCAGGGATGGTTAGCGGGCTCGGGGACGCGCTGGAGACGGCGAATTCGACGGCGACGATGATCGGAGCCCGAAGAGGGGAACGGCGACGTGGCGGCGATGCCGGGCTTCCGGGGAGCTGTGGAGCGGTGGGGAGGAAGAGGGGGTTGTGGCGGAGCTTCTGAG
>NW_025272634.1:0-1360 GCF_018294505.1 Triticum aestivum | reverse complement strand
AGTTTCCATTTACTTGTCTATGAACTGTATAGGCAACCAAGTAGTCCTTTACCGCGGACGCGGCTATTCGAATAGATCATGTTAACCCTGCAGGGGTGTACTTCTTCATACACGCTCTCACCACTTATCGTCGTTTACACGACATGTACTCGGCAACCTTCAAGCGGAAGCCCAACGTGGGTGTCGGCCACGACCTACCTAATCACCTAAGCCTCCAGTCCAGGTTTATCGCCTATTCAGGTTCCATCCGCAGGGAGTCCGGCCGAGGTTTCCCATACGGCCCCGAACGATGTGAACAGGGTTCCCGAGATACCTAACGGGTATTCGGTACACCCGGCCACGTACCTACCGCATCACAGCCCACCCCTACGGTCAGTGCTGTCCACGGCCTCCAGTAGGCTACAAACACCAGAAACTACTTGCAACTCCTGGACGGAGAACTAGGGTGAATAAGAAGCTGAGAGGGTCCATTGGTTTCGGGCCCAATGCATGGTAGTAGCTGATTCTTAAATCACACATACAGGTCTCAGTGCTTAAGGTCGGCTTCAATGAAACAACCCACCATGTACTCCTACATGGCCTCTCATCGATACCTTTACCAAATCGTGTTCACCACACCACTCTCATTACCGACATAACATTTCACTCTAGCCCATCACCCAGATGAACCAGACCTGACACGACTCTAAGCATAGCAGGCATAGCAAGGTAGGAACAACACATACATATGGCTCAATCAACTCCTACACATGCTAGTGGGTTTATCTAGTTACTGTGGCAATGACAGGTCATGCAGAGGAAATGGGTTCAACTACCGTAGCACACAGCAGTTTGAAACGCGTTGTCTTAATGCAGTAAAAGAGAGCAGGAGCGAGAACATGGGATTGTATCGATATGATCAATGGCTGGTTGCTTGCCTGATGGTTCGATGCACGGATACGGTTCTTCGTTAGGGTAATCACGGTACTCCTCAGAGGCAGAACCTGTCGCAAAGGACATCGATACACAACATCACCAAACAATGTGCAACAATATGATGCATGCATGAAACATGGCAATATGAGTGTGTTGGGCTAATGCAACTAAAACCAGAAGGGTTTGAACAAATTTGAATCAAAGATTCAAATTTCAAATTCAAATATGGCCTTTTAAAGTGCTTTTCCTTGTTCTGCTTAAAACATCAATTTAACTTGTTTGATCATGCATGAAAATAGTACAGATGGATAGATTGGATTTTTCTGATCATTTTTCATATATAATTTGTCCAATTTGGAGTTACAGAATAAAAGTTATGAATTTTTGAAGTTTAAATAATATTCTGGAATTTCCTGATTTAAATTAAATCCAGAAATTATAATTA
>NW_025272633.1:0-1360 GCF_018294505.1 Triticum aestivum | reverse complement strand
ATAGTCCACGAAACAGACCAGAATTGGCCCAAATTGTGAGTGTTGATGACCGACATGTAAATGCACCACGGGGTTCGTCAATCATGGAAATCACTTCGGGACCACAAAACTGAGTAATAGTCCAACAAACGGCTCAAGCTGCGATTCTTTACGATCAACACGTATGCACACCTTGGGGTTCGACAACCATGGACATCGCTTTAGGACACCCAAAATGGTGAGTAATAGTCCACGAAACGGGTCAGAATCGATAAAAACCGCAAGTGTTGATGACCGACACGTAAACGCACCCCGGGGTTCGTCGATCGTGGAAATCACTCCGGGACCCCAAAACAGTGAGTAATAGTCCACGAAAGGGGCCAGAATCGGCCAAAACTAAGAGTGTTGATGACCGACACGTAAGCGCACCTTGGGGTTCAACGACAATGGAAATCGCTTCAGGAATCCAAAATGGTGAGTAATAGACCAAAAGCGGATCAGAATTGGCCAAAATTGTGAGTGTTTGACGTCGGACACGTAAAGGCACCCTAGGGATCGTCAATCGTGGAAATCGCTCTGGGACCCCAAAACGGTGAGTAATAGTCCATGAAACGGGCCAAAATCGGACAAAACTGCGAGTGTTGATGATCGACACGTAAGTGCACCTTAGGGTTCAACAACTATGGAAATCACTTCGGCACCCCAAAACGGTGAGTAATAGTCCACGAAGCGGGTCAGAATTGGCCAAAACTGTGAGTGTTGACGACGGACACGCAAATGCATCACGAGGATCGTAAGTCGAGGAAATCGCTCTGGGACCCCAAAACGTTGGGTAATAGTCAACGAAACGGACCAGAATTGGCCCAAATTGTGAATGTTTGTGACCGACACGTAAACGCACCCCGGGGTTCGTCGATCGTGAAAATCACTCCGGGTCCCCAAAATAGTGAGTAATAGTCCACGAAACGGGTCAGAATCCTGCGAGTGTTGATGACCGACACGTAAGCGCTCCTTGGGGTTCAAAAACTATGGAAATCGCTTGAGGACACCAAAACAGTGAGTAATAGACCACGAAGCGGGTCAGAATTGGCTAAAACTTTGAGTGTTTGACGACGGACACGTAAAGGCACCCTAGGGATCGTCAATCGTGTAAATCGCTCTGGCACCCCCCAAAACGGTGAGTAATAGTCCACGAAACAGACTAGAATTGGCCCAAATTGTGAGTGTTGATGACCGACATGTAAATGCACCACGGGGTTCGTCAATCATGGAAATCACTTCAGGACCACAAAACTGAGTAATAGTCCAACAAACGGCTCAAGCTGCGATTCTTTACGATCAACACGTATGCACACCTTGGGGTTCGACAACCATGGACATC
>NW_025272632.1:0-1360 GCF_018294505.1 Triticum aestivum | reverse complement strand
TCCTCTAATTGTTGTTTGCATGTTTTACGTGGCTGCTATGGGTTTCTAGCAAGAACGTTTCTTACCTACGCAAAGACCACAACGTGATATGCCAATTGCTATTTACCCTTCATAAGGACCCTTTTCATCGAATCCGATCCGACTAAAGTGGGAGAGACAGACACCCGCTAGCCACCTTATGCAACTAGTGCATGTCAGTCGGTGGAACCAGTCTCACGTAAGAGTACGTGTAAGGTCGGTCCGGGCCACTTCATCCCACGATGCCACCGAATCAAGATAAGACTAGTAACGGCAAGCATATTGAACAAAATCAACGCCCACAACTACTTTGTGTTCCACTCGTGCATAGAATCTACGCAATAGACCTAGCTCATGATGCCACTGTTGGGGAACGTAGCAGAAATTCAAAATTTTCCTACGTGTCACCAAGATATATCTATGAAGAGACTAGCAACGAGGGGAAGGAGAGTGCATCTACGTACCCTTGTCGATCGCTAAGCGGAAGCGTTCAAGTGAACGGGGTTGATGGAGTCGTACTCGTCGTGATTCAGATCACCGATGATCCTAGTGCCGAACGGACGGCACCTCCGCGTTCAACACACATACAGCCCGGTGACGTCTCCCATGCCTTGATCCAGCAAGGAGAGAGGGAGAGGTTGAGGAAGACTCCATCCAACAGCAGCACAACGGCGTGGTGGTGATGGAGGAGCGTGGCAATCCTGCAGGGCTTCGCCAAGCACCGCAGAAGAGGGGAAGGACTTGGGAGAGGATAGGGGTGCACCAAAGGCAAAAGGTGTGTCTCAAGAGGCCCTCCTACCCTCACTATATATAGGGAGCCCAAGGGGGGGTGCGCCAGCCCTAGGAGATCCAATACCTAGGGGGCGGCGGCCAGGGGAGGTTTCCCTCCCCCCCCCCCCCCCCAAGGCACCTAGGAGGTGCCTTCCCTCCTTGGGACTCTTCCTTAGGGTTCCCCCTTCACCCTAGGCGCATGGGCCATAAGGGAAGTGGCGCCCCAGCCCACTTTGGGCTGGATCCCTTCCCACTTCAGCCCATGGGACCCTCCGGGATAGGTGGCCCCACCCGGTGGGCCCCCGGGACCCTTCCGGTGGTCCCGGTACAATACCGATGACCCCGAAACTTGTCCCGATGGCCGAAATAGGACTTCCTATATATAAATCTTTACCTCCGGACCATTCCGGAACTCCTCGTGACGTCCGGGATCTCATCCGGGACTCCGAACAACATTCGGTAACCACATACAAGCTTCCTTTATAACCCTAGCGTCATCGAACCTTAAGTGTGTAGACCCTACGGGTTCGGGAGACATGCAGACATGACCGAGACGTTCTCCGGTCAATAA
>NW_025272631.1:0-1360 GCF_018294505.1 Triticum aestivum | reverse complement strand
AGGGTTTCATACGGAAACTCGTCTGTTACAAAGGGATTTCATTTTTTTGAACTTATTTGAACTCAATAATTTTTCTATGTTCAATATGAACCATTCAAAGCCGTATCATTAATTTACAACCCTTTACGACTTCATTTGTTATTTTTCATGCATTTACTGATTATTTTGAGCTATAAGACCATGATATTGAAGAGCATTTGAAATTAACTCTGAAAAGGTTCCAAGTTGGCATGGTATCATCATTTCACCCACATAGCATGTGCAAGAAAGCACAGAGGCTTACGGCAAAAACTGGATGCACTTCATGTACAAAACAAACAATCTCCTTCGAAGTATCAGGGTTTCATACGGAAACTCGTCTGTTACAAAGGGATTTCATTTTTTTGAACTCATTCGAACTCCATACTTTTTCTATGTTCAAAATTCACCATTGAATGCCACATCATCAATTTACAACCCTTTCCAACTTCATTTGTTATTTTGCATGCATCTACTGATTATTTTGAGCTGTAAGACCATGAAATTGAAAAGCATTTGAAATGAACTCTGAAAAGGTTCCAAGTTGTCATGGTATCATCATTTCACCCACATAGCATGTGCAAGAAAGTACAGAGGCTTATAGCAAAAACTGGATGCACTTCGTGTACAAAAAAGACAATCTCCTTCGAAGTATCAGGGTTTCATAGGGAAACTCGTCTGTTACAAAGGGATTTCATATTTTGGAACTTATTTGAACTCCATAGTTTTTCTATGTTAAAAATGCACCATTCAAAGCCGTATCATTAATTTAGAACCCTTTCCGACTTCATTTCTTATTTTTCATGCATTTACTGATTATTTTGAGCTATAAGACCATGAAATTGAAAAGTATTTGAAATGAACTCTGAAAAGGTTCCAAGTTGGCATGGTATCACCATTTCACCCACATAGCATGTGTAAGAAAGTACAGAGGCTTACGGCAAAAACTGGATGCACTTCGTGCACAAAACAGACAATCTCCTTCGAAGTAACAGGGTTTCATACGAAAACTCGTCTGTTACAAAGGGATTTCACTTCTTTGAACTTATTTGAACTCCATAGTTTTTCTATGTTCAAAATGCACCATTCAAAGCCACACCATCAATTTACAACCCTTCCGACTTCATTTGTAATTTTTCATGCATTTACTGATTATTTTGAGCTATAAGACCATGAAATTGAAAAGCATTTGAAATGAACTCGGAAAAGGTTCCAAGTTGGCATGGTACCATCATTTCACCCACATAGCATGTGCAAGAAAGCACAGAGGCTTACGGTAAAAACTGGATGCACTTCGTGTACAAAACAAACAATCTCCTCCGAAGTATCAAGGTTTCATAGG
>NW_025272630.1:0-1360 GCF_018294505.1 Triticum aestivum | reverse complement strand
GGCGAGCCATAGAAAATAAATGGATCTTTAAGAGGAAGACAGACGCGGATGGTAATGTGACCATCTATAAAGCTCGGCTTGTCGCTAAGGGTTATCGACAAGTTCAAGGGGTTGACTACGATGAGACTTTCTCACCGGTAGCGAAGCTGAAGTCCGTCCGAATCATGTTAGCAATTGCCGCATTCTATGATTACGAAATATGGCAAATGGACGTCAAAACGGCATTCCTTAATGGTTTCCTTAAGGAAGAATTGTATATGATGCAGCCGGAAGGTTTTGTCGATCCTAAGAATGCTGACAAAGTGTGCAAGCTCCAACACTCGATTTATGGGCTGGTGCAAGCATCTCGGAGTTGGAACATTCGCTTTGATGAGATGATCAAAGCGTTTGGGTTTACACAGACTTATGGAGAAGCCTGCGTTTACAAGAAAGTGAGTGGGAGCTCTGTAGCATTTCTCATGTTATATGTAGATGACATACTTTTGATGGGAAATGATATAGAACTCTTGGACAGCATCAAGGCCTACTTGAATAAAAGTTTTTCAATGAAGGACCTTGGAGAAGCTGCTTATATATTAGGCATCAAAATCTATAGAGATAGATCGAGACACCTCATAGGTCTTTCACAAAGCACATACCTTGATAAGATATTGAAGAAGTTCAATATGGATCAATCCAAGAAGGGGTTCTTGCCTGTGTTACAAGGTATGAAATTGAGCTCAGCTCAATGTCCGACCACGGCAGAAGATATAGAAGAGATGAGCGTCATCCCCTATGCCTTGGCCATAGGTTCTATTATGTATGCCATGCTGTGTACCAGACCTGATGTTAACCTTGCCGTCAGTTTGGTAGGAAGGTACCAAAGTAATCCCGGCAAGGAACACTGGACAGCGGTCAAGAATATCCTGAAGTACCTGAAAAGGACTAAGGAGATGTTTCTCGTTTATGGAGGTGACGAAGAGCTCGTCGTAAAGGGTTACGTCGACGCTAGCTTCGACACAGATCTGGATGACTCTAAGTCACAAACCGGATACGTGTATATTTTGAATGGTGGGGCAGTAAGCTGGTGCAGTTGCAAGCAAAGCGTCGTGGCGGGATCTACATGTGAAGCGGAGTACATGGCAGCCTCGGAGGCAGCACATGAAGCAATATGGGTGAAGGAGTTCATCACCGACCTAGGAGTCATACCCAATGCGTCGGGGCCGATCAAGCTCTTCTGTGACAACACTGGAGCTATTGCACTTGCCAAGGAGCCCAGGTTTCACAAGAAGACAAGGCACATCAAGCGTCGCTTCAACTCCATTCGTGAAAATGTTCAAGATGGAGACATAGAGATTTGTAAAGTACATACGGACCTGAA
>NW_025272629.1:0-1360 GCF_018294505.1 Triticum aestivum | reverse complement strand
CGCACCCCCCCACCGCCGACCCCGCCCGCCGGAGCCCTCGCCGGAGCGAGCCCCGCCGAGGTACTGCCGTTCGAGTTGACCGTTTTTTCTGAAAAAAAAACCCTTTTGTTTAAAAAAACCCTAGATCGGTTTTTTTCGGTTTTCTTATTTTACGAGCGTTCACCGAACCGTTCGTTTTAACGAACGCGTTCGTCGGTTTTTCTCTGCTAACGAACGTCCGTTATTTAACCGTTCGTCCGATTTTCTTTTTCGTCGGATTTTCTCGTTATTTTCTCAGATTCGATTTCTGATCGAAACTTCGAACCTGTTTAACTTTTCGCTCGTTTATCGGAATCAGGTGATTCAAGCGCCTAGAGTTTCGTCTCGAAATTCTCTTTCCGTTTAACCTACTCAAACAAGTTTTTGCTACAGTAAAATTTGACCTAGATCCAGATTAGCAAACGAAGTTTCTTTCTTTCGCCGTTTGACTTTCGTTGTTTCTTTCGAGTTGATTCTTTTTGCAAACCGGAGTTCTTAAGTTGAACTTTCTGGTTGGATCTTTCTTTCGAGTTTTACCTGTGCATTAGATGAGTACTGATTGTATGCTTGTTTGTTTGCGATAGAGTACCCGGAGTGTGCCGCTTGTTACTTCGACTCGCTAGGCTTTGCGGATCATCAGCAAGGCAAGTAACACTTTGATCATACCCCGTTCATACCCAGTTTTATTGCATTAGATCTATTTCCTCAAACACATTGCATGATTAGGATCTAATTAAACTGTGGGTATTTGGGAAGTAGTTGAGGTAGTACCTATTACCTGTTCTTTATCAAACCCTTGGGAGTTACTTCTACGTTGCTTATATTATTGCCATGCTATCCTCGTAGACGTGGATTGGGTTCAAGAGATATTCATGACAGATGTGAGTGTTTAATAATGGTTCAACTTAAGGTGGCAACTAAAACTCACATCTGGGTGGATTGAGACACCTGGAGAACCCAGTGTTGTCTGTATGTATAAGGTCCGCCACCCAGGCTCAAAGGGATCATAAGATTTTTCATGCTAGAAACTTCCGTGTGCAGCCGCAAGCTATTATGGGCTCTAGCATAGCTGAGTAGGTTACAGGATCTCTTGAAGAGGTGGACTAGCAGATGTAGGGGAAAGTAGGTGTACCGGTCCATCCAGAGTAGAGAGTGACTGTTTCTGAAAGACTGTGTCTCGGTCATCCGTTTCTCAAACAACATGCAGTGCGAGAATCAAGCGGAGGCGATCGAGTCTTGTGGGGAAAAGTGCACAAACCTCTGCAGAGTGTACAAACTGATCATGATTAGCCGTGTCCCCGGTTATGGACAACTTGAGTATCTAGTACCTGGATTATCATTT
>NW_025272628.1:0-1360 GCF_018294505.1 Triticum aestivum | reverse complement strand
GTTCAAGCTAGGTCAAAAGAAGTCAAAAAAGATCAGAAGCAATTAACATGCACACATAATATATACTGGAGACTGGAGTAGTACCAGATGGAGAGCACGGCCATCTCCAGCTTGGGATTAGGGAGAAGGCCAGAAAGTAGCACCATGATGCCAGCCTTGGACTACTTGACACGACCTTCTAGTTTGCCCATGAGCTGGATACTCTCGAACTCTCCGCCGCGCCCATGTCCAGCGGCCAGCTGCAGCCAGCACTGGTGGAAAAAGGGCCTTTGGTCGCGGTTCGCAACTGCCATTAGTCGCGGTTGCGCAACCGCGACCGAACGGGCGCGACTAAAGGCCCCCCCCTTTAGTCGCGGTTGCTTAAGAACCGCGACTAAAGGCCCGTCCACGTGGGCGCCAGGTGGCCGTCTGGGCGGAGGACCTTTAGTCGCGGTTCTTCTGGCCAACCGCGACTAAAGGCCGCCGCAGGTTTAGGGTTTTAGCCCCCCCCCCTAAACCTGTTTTCTGTTTAATTTGTATTGTTTTATTTCTTTTGTGCTTTATTTTAATTTTGAAGGAGTTTCATATATTCTACGGTACTACATACATGCATATGAATGTACAATTTCAAATAAATTTGAAATTAGAACCAAAAAGAATTCAAGAGGAATATAAAATATATATTCAATATCATCGGATGACCATATACAATTTTGAACAAGTTTCCATACATGATTTAATGCATATAAAGTTCTACGTCCTCGTAATAGTGTTCTCCTTTAGGATGGAGGACTTCCCTGCTGAACCATCCAGCTAGTTCCTCTTGAAGTGGTCGGAAGCGAGCTTCTGGACTAAGCATCCACCGGAGGTTATTCGTCTGAGCATTGGTATCACTCGGAACCCGCTCAGAGGTGTATCTCCGGATCATCTCACAGAACTAGTATCCACATAGATTGGTCTCCGGTGGCTGAATATCCCCAGCATTCTTAGCCTTTAACATTTTGAATTCTAGCTCTTTTTTGAATTCACCGACCTTTGTATCTACGAACCGTCTCCAAACCCTACGAGGCAAAGAAAATTAAATGAACAAGAGAGTTATTAATTAGTTACTTGATATTAGGAAATGAACGAAATAGGCCGATCGATATAGAGCGCAAATGAATGAAAATAATTACTTCTGCAGCATTCTTCTCATGCCGCCCCAAAGCTTTGGATCCATATTCACAGAGTCGTGGACGAGACATTCTGAGGTGTTAACTTTAATTACTAGCAGAATCCAGTGGAACCTGCGGACACGATACATGCACAGTACGTCATGCATAACTCATCGATTAGCCGGCCACATACCATGCATGGAGTAAACAAAAGAGAATGTGCTCAA
>NW_025272627.1:0-1360 GCF_018294505.1 Triticum aestivum | reverse complement strand
CCCCCCCCCACACACACACACACTTAGTCAGTGGGCCAGAGAGGGCATCTCACCAAGACGGATCGTAAAACGGACCAAGAATAATCCACTTTGGTCGTGCAACCTCTCTCTTATTGTTGGTGAAAGTGATTGTCGCCCATGCGACCCCGGAGATGGGCTAGCCCACCAATAATCATGCAAGTAGCTAGTCCTTGAAAACAACCACTGCCTGCGTGTGGCCCAAACATATGTATAGAGAGGTTTCTTTGAATACACAATGGAACAACTTTGATATCGCACCGTGCTTTCGAACCAGAAATCCTCACACTGAGCGAGGGTTAGTTGACAATGCATTATATAAACACACACACACACACACACACACACACACACACACACACACACACACTATATTACTAGCAAAAAAATAATCCCCTCCTAAGTCAAATTAACCTCTCTCATTGTCAAGCAAAGTAGTGATGAACCAAGCGGGCCCATAGATGGAAAGCATTGATATCGCTGATAACCTGTTAAGTGGGTGCGAGAGGACAACCACCATCGCTTTGCATGTGGGCCAAACATATGTTGAATACCCAAAATGCACAACTTTGATGTGGCACATGCCTCGAAAACCGTAAAGTCCCCACACAGAGCGAGGTTCATGAAGCGTACTACATATGATTGTTCGCTTCCCCTCTTTGACGCACCATACTATATGCTCCTACCGTAATACAACCCAAAAAGAATTCTCCTTGATAGTGAAATTAATTAACCTCTCCCGACGTAGGTCAAAGTGATGCATGCATCGACGATGGCCTCACAGGCCCACATCTGGAAGTGTCACATGTGAGTGTCCTAGAATAACCAGTTCATGCATGCATGTGGCCCAAAGAGGTGTCATGTGATGTTTGAATAGCCAATTTTAGAACTTTGATGTGGCATGTGCGTCGGAAACCGAAAAGTCCCGACACTGAGTGAGGCATACTTGTTCACGGACGCATACGTATACTATATATGGTAGTCCCCTCCCACCTCTTCGACGCGTACTATATACTCCCGCCATAACACAAACAAAAAAGATTCTACCTTGCTGGTCAAATTAACCTCTCTGTTGGCTGTTGGTCAAAGTGATGGACAATGACCTCGCAGGCCCACAGAAAGCGTCACACGCGAGTGAGTGTCATGTAGGACAACCATCAACTACACGCAGCCAATACATGTATGTATGAAAGGGTTGTGTAATGTTTTAAATAACGAATTCACGACTCTGATGTGGCACCTGCCTCACAAAAAGGCCAGCCCACACAGTGGCTCACAACTCATAGTGTACTACCAGTCACCCCCACCCCCCAGATGCGCGCGCGCGCACACACACACACAC
>NW_025272626.1:0-1360 GCF_018294505.1 Triticum aestivum | reverse complement strand
CCTTGGTGGAGGGGTCCGAAATCAACCCTATCTCTTGTTTCCCCACACATATGGACTCTAAAAATAGCCTATACTTATGTATTTCGAAATTACATGGGCCTGGCCCAATAAAAAGGTGACGCAGCACCTATAATAGCCTCGGGACGAAATTTATGAAGTGGCATCTTGTATATTTCGTCCAAGGCTTCATGCACCCATTATGGTGGCTTCAAAGTCCTGAAATCATCACTTGTAAATCCGTTCTTGTTCCCCTTGCGCATGGCATCATCTCCATGCTTGTTCTTGCTCCAATGTTCATCCTTCTCCAAGCTAGGCCCTTCATTTGTAAGCAAAACAAATGTATCCAATTTAGGCAGCATCATATTCTCATGAACATTAGAATCATTACCAAGAAACGAAAGTACCTGATAATTTAATTGGCGTGCGCGAGCTCTAGTAATTGGTCCCGTATATGTAGCAGTAGGGGCTGTGGGTGTAACAATGGTATTGATGTCCTCATCATCCTCCCCTTCTTGAAATGAAGTCGTCCTCGACGGAAGCTCATCTGCCTCACCCAAATAAGGCTTCAAATCTGCAATGTTAAAAGTGGGACTAACCCCAAAATTTGCAGGCAACTCAAGTTTATATGCATTGTCATTTATTTTCTCTAACACCTTAAAGGGACCATCAGCACGTGGCATTAGCTTTGATTTGCGCAAATCCGGAAATCTATCCTTACGCAAATGTAACCAAACAAGATCTCCAGGTGCAAACACAACATGTTTTCTACCCTTATCTCCAGCAAGTTTATATTTAGCATTCATACGCTCAATGTTTTCCTTAGTTAACTCATGCATTTTTAAAATCAATTCAGCATGTTGTTTAGCATCAAAATTAACCTTCTTGGAAGATGGAAGAGGCAACAAATCAATAGGTGCACGAGGTAGGAAACCATACACAACTTCAAAAGGGCACATCTTAGTAGTAGAATGCAATGAACGATTATAAGCAAATTCAATATGAGGCAAGCATTCCTCCCACATTTTCTTATTATTCTTCAAAACAGCCCTAAGCATAGTAGACAACGTTCTATTGACTACTTCAGTTTGGCCATCAGTTTGGGGGTGACAAGTAGTACTAAAAAGCAGTTTATCAGTTTGGGGGTGACAAGTAGTACTAAAAAGCAGTTTAGTCCCCAACTTAGCCCATAAACATCTCCAAAAGTGGCTAAGAAATTTAGTATCACGATCTGAAACAATAGTATTTGGCACACCATGCAAGCGAATAATTTCACGAAAGAACAAATCAGCAACATTAACAGCATCATCGCTTTTATGACATGGTATAAAGTGTGCCATTTTCGAGAATCTATCCACGACAA
>NW_025272625.1:0-1360 GCF_018294505.1 Triticum aestivum | reverse complement strand
GTTAGTCATATCATGCATATGTTGCCTTGCAGTGCCTACTTTTGACATCATATATGTCATCTGCTTAGTTTAGACATGTTCGGTCGCCACCTGTTTAGTTTCTATATCATATATGGGAATTATGCAGTCTCATGTCTTTTAGCCAGCCATAATATATGTGAAATGTGCAACGCCATCCTGTTTAACCAGGCATCATATATTTGAATGATATCTTGCCCATCCTTTTCTTCATTACATTTCCATTTGTCGACAATGTTTGTACATTAAACTACTCTTCCTGTGAATCAGCCATTTGGGTGGGAGATTGAAAAATCTGAAGTGAAAACAAGGCCTTCAGAGCAGACAGTGCTACCCGTCGAAGCAGATCTCTTGTTGGGTCCCGATAGCTCCTCAGAGATGGATTCAGAGACAGATGACCAGTCCTATTCCCCCACCGAGGTGTATGCTCTAACTTGGCACGGTGTTTTAGTTATTCATCATATCTTTGAATTATGTTATGCTATGCAATCCATTTAGATAGACATCATATATGTGAAATTATGTCATGCTATCCGTTTTAGTTAAACAATATACATGTCAACTATTTCATGTCCTATTTTTTCCACACTATCTATTTCATCTGTCTCTCATACAATGTCTGTACATTCAACTATGTTTCCTGTTTATCAGCCATTTGAATTGGAGCGGGTGATGCTAGCATCTAGCGGACTAAAAACACGGTCTTCAAATAAAACAGTGCTACCTCTTGGTGGAGATAGCACCCCGGTTGTACATGCATGAGAACCAGGCCTACCACACATAACCCAAACTCTCGCAGATTGTACCCCTACTAAGTTGGATAGAGAACCAGCTTCACCCAATCTAACCCCAACCCCAGCAGATAGTAACCCAGTTCCTGTTGACACAACACCATCTCCACCACAGAGCTCCCAAACAAGAGCAGTTAGTAAGGCAGCTCCAGTGCCCAAAGGGCCAGTACTACCACGGCGAACCCCAACTCCACCAGTTAGTACGCCTATTCCTGTGGAGGAAGCACAGTCAGCTAGTCGTACTTTAGCATCTACCGCATTTGATGTTGTTAAATCATATGTGCGTATCTTCCCATCTTGGAAATATTATACCGAAGATGACGGAAAATGCCAGTTGCAGGTGTTTGTCCAGGAGTTATGTGTAAGTAATGTTATTCATGGCAATTATTTTGCTTTGTCCCATACATCCTACCTCCATGATGGTTATAATACAGCAAATTTTCCCAATTTTCTCTATAGAGAAGGACCGATTTGGAAACTCAGGATGAGGTAACCTGTGCTAATACCTCTGCTATCTTCAAGAATGCTTGGTGGCAGTATCGGAATTACCT
>NW_025272624.1:0-1360 GCF_018294505.1 Triticum aestivum | reverse complement strand
ATTTTTGAGACACATGATCTTCATATTGATTCTATTTCAAGGTCGGCAGCTTCCCTCATCTTGGTTCTTATTTTAGGTTCAAGCTGACTGAGTAGTATTTGTGATCCAAATGACTGGTTTCAGGTATCAACTTGACATATGTATGTAGCCCTCTCCATTTCCTCATTCTCTGATTCTTTGGGTCATTTTAGAACTTCTGATGGGTTAAGTTATCTGCAGTATAGTGTCGATACTGCTCTAGGACACCTCCCACATTAGTTCTCCATTGCAATTGTTCACCCAACGGACAAGACAGACGTCTCTATGCTCGCCCACCATTATTTGACCGGATACAGTCACCCATAAGATCAGTATGCCCCAACTTATATTTTTCTAACTTCATTATTTTGGATTATCGGTTGTCCTTACTGCTATCAATCCATGGCAAGAAGTAATGCAACTAAACTACTTCTCTGAGTTTGGTGGGCAGTAATGTAAGAGGATTATGGCCGCATAGTCAATTAGCTAATGAATATTGTGTTTATGGTCAGATAACTCTCTCGCTGGTAATTTGAATAATAAATGTAGAATTACCTACCGATCTTGTTTTAGTTGGACTGATAATTTGGTACTGCGGGATACATTGAAAAGCATTTTAAAAGGCATAGGGTGATTGATTTCATGTTAGCAGGAAAATAACCTGCCCTGCTGATGTCATCAGTTTACAAAGTGTGCAACCTGCCCTGCTGATGTCCGGGTTTTTGTATGCTACTACTATGTTATTATCTACCTTGGTGATGAGGAAGGGAAGGTAAGTGGGGCTAACCTGTTTGCTGGAGCAAGAATAATGACCACATTTTTCATTAATGTTTGAGGGGCAAGTGGGGCTAACCTGTTAGCTGGAACAAAATTAATGACCAAGTTTTTCATTAATGTTTGAGGGGCGTATGGTCTTGGTGCTGCTCAAGCTCGGCCATATGACTGTCACTGTAGGTGCTTCTCTGAGTCATTGTCATCTTCTTCGCCACCGGTTTGGTAACCATCTGGGTCTCCTTCTCTGCTCCTGCATATGTGTCATCTATACTACTATTAAACAATCAAACTAAATCATTCTTTAAGCCACCCCGCAGATGTACCCAGCCTAATTACCATCGTCAGATTAGTCCCACTAAATAAAATCTAATGGATACAGTTAATTAAATCCCGAGCAATGTGTGCAATTAGCGATTTAGTAGGACTGAACGCACTCCACCCGCGAAGGAATATTCCACGCGCGTCCGCGTACAACGCTTCGTCAACGCAAAGGGCTCTCCATATCTCATCTTCGCAACCACCACGTCGCCTCCATGAGTCTCGGGGGAGAACCCTTGCCGCCACTCCT
>NW_025272623.1:0-1360 GCF_018294505.1 Triticum aestivum | reverse complement strand
GATTCTGGCCCGTTTCATGGACTATTACTCACTGTTTTGGGGTCCCGGAGTGCTTTCCTTGATTAACAAACCCCGGGGTGCGTTTACGTATCGGTCATCAACACTCATGGTTTTTGTCGATTCTGACTCGTTTCGTGGACTATTACTCACCGTTTTGGGGTCCCAAAGAGATTTCCATAGTTGTTGAACCCCAAGGTGCGCTTACATGTATGTCATATCAATCGCAGTTTGGGCCGATTTTTGGCCCATTTCTTGGACTATTACTTAGTTTCGGGGGTCCTGGAGTGATTTCCACAATTTACGAACCCCGTTGTGCGTTTACGTTTCGGTCATCAACACTCAGAATTTTGGCCGATTCTGGTCCGTTTCGTGCACTATTACTCGCCGCTTTGGGGTCCCAGAGCGATTTCCATGGTTGTTGAACTCCAAGGTGCACTTATGTGTCTGTCATCAACATTCATAGTTTTGGCCAATTCTGGCCCGTTTCTTGGACTATTACTCTGTTTTGGCGTCCCGGTGTGATTTCCATGATTGACGAACACCGGGGGTGTGTTTATGTGTCGGTTAGCAACACTCGCATTGTGGGCCGCTTCTGGCCCGTTTCGTTGACTACTACTCACCGTTTTGGGGCCCCAAAGCGATTTCCATGGTTGTTGAACCCCATGGTGCGCTTACGTGTCGATCATCAACGATCGCAGTTTGGGCCGATTTTGGCCCGTTTCTTGCACTATTAATTAGTTTTGGGCGTCCCGCAGTGATTTCCACGATTGACGAACTCCGTTGTGCGTTTACATGTCAGTCATCAACACACAATTTTGGTCGACTCTGGTCCATTTCGTGCACGATTATTCACCATTTTGGCGACCCAGAGCGATTTCCATGATTGACAATTCCCGGGGTGCGTTTGCATGTCTGTCCTCAACACTCACAGTTTTGGCCAATTCTGACGCGATTCGAGGACTATGACTCAACATTTAGGGGTCCCGAAGCGATTTCCATAGTTGTTGAACCCCAAAATGCGTTTACGTGTCGGTCATGAACACTCACAGTTGTGGCCGATTCTGGCCCGTTTCGTGGACTATTACTCACTGTTTGGGGTCCCGGTGTGACTTGCGCAATTAACAAACCCCGGGGTGCGTTTACGTGTCGATCATCAACACTCGCAGTTTCGGCCGATTCGGGCTCGTTTTCTGGCACTCGCAGTTTTGGCCGATTCTGGCCCGTTTCATGGACTATTACTCACTGTTTTGGGGTCCCGGAGTGCTTTCCTTGATTAACAAACCCCGGGGTGCGTTTACGTATCGGTCATCAACACTCATGGTTTTTGTCGATTCTGACTCGTTTCGTGGACTATTACTCA
>NW_025272622.1:0-1360 GCF_018294505.1 Triticum aestivum | reverse complement strand
GAAGATGAAGACTCAACAAAAAAGCAAAAGAAAGGCCCTTTGTAGAGGTAAGTAGGGATTAATAAGTTTTATAAAGCTTCCAAAAATTATGGTCCTCATTAGATTTGAGCTCTCATCGCCCCTATCATACGCATCTTGAATGGTTAAGGTTAAAGTGAGGGCAAATATGAGTTGTATGCTTGACAAATCACAAGTTGAAAGCCTCATGCCCCTTGAATACGAGTACCTAAACCTCATGCTACTCAACTTAGGTCCCAAATAAGTTCTTGTCATTGTAAGTATACATGTATCATAGATAACCGCCAATGGTGTACCCCTTGCCCCATGACACAAGAGCTATCCCATACCAAAATGACAAGGCAACAGACAATGAGCATCCCAGCAATCCTTTTATTACCATGGGCATAGTTTTTTTATTGAAGATTCTCCATAGAATGCTCACTATGGTTATGTTGTAAATTTCCACCATGAATTATGCATGGCTTGGGTTGTATGCCCAGGCGTTTCTCTAACTCATATACAAACTCCATGAACTTACAAGTTTCCCATTTATTTCACACCGCTAGGTGATGACCCGCAAGTATACGGGATAATTGTAGCCTCTTTCGATAAGTAAGAGTGTCGAACCCAACGAGGAGCTAAAGGTAGAACGAATACTCTCTCAATCCCTATCTTCCACTGATGCGACTCTACACACGCTTAGTGTTCGCTTTACCTAGAACAAGTATGAAACTAGAAGTACTTTGTAGGTGTTGTTGGGATAGGTTTGCAAGATAATAAAGAACATGTAAATAAAAAGTAGGGGCTGTTTAGATAAATAAGCAATAGACTAAATATAGCGAGTGTGGAAAAGTGGTGGTAGGAGTTGTGGAATTGTCCCTAAGCAATTGAATACGTTACTAGACCGGTAATCACTATTGCAATTCTATTTGAGGGAGAGGCATAAGCTAACATACTTTCTCTACTTGGATCATATGCACTTATGATTGGAACTCTAGCAAGCATCCACAACTACTAAAGATCATTAAGGTAAAACCCAACCATAGCATTAAAGTATCAAGTCCCCTTTATCCCATACGCAAACAACCTACTTACTCGGGTCTGTGCTTCTGTCACTCACGCCACCCACCATAAGCAAATCATGAACATATTGCAAACCCTACAGCGGGGATCCCTCACGCTTGCACGACATGGAGAGCACCATAGGACAACACCAATAATAAAGAATGCAACTCAAACCAATCATAGCAATTCATCAATCACCGATAGGACAACGGAAATCTACTCAGACATCATAGGATGGCAACACATCATTGGTTAATAGTATGAAGCATAAAGCACCATGTTCAAGTAGTGGATA
>NW_025272621.1:0-1360 GCF_018294505.1 Triticum aestivum | reverse complement strand
GAATGTAACTATAAGTTGATACTTGCTTCCCTTTGTTGAACCATAGCTGCAAATGATATCCTATCTGAGCCATGGATTACTTATGCCATTTCCGGCCTATGGAACAATGACAATTCATGTAAATATATCACCAACTCTTGCCTACATACCTCTGCAGGACAAAGGGAAAATCTGGGAGAATTGAAGAGACAAGGGAAAAGGGATTTTTTCGCGAATATGCAAAGGATGCTCTTTTCATTGATAGAATGATAGTTTTACAAGCATGAGGTTACAACGGCACACCAAGCCAAATACACAAGAAAGCGTGGAGGTGATCATCGAGGAAACAGATGGGATTGCTCATCCCCGCTACATCATAGTTTAACTCCCCAGGATTATGCTCTTGATCGCGCCCAAAGGCGCGCTTCATCTTTGATTGTAGAGCAGAGGTGGGAGACCGATGACCGGTCGCCGTCGATGACAAAACCGTTCCGGTGTTTCCATAGCCACCAGGCGGTGAGGATGATGAGAGAGCCCAGTACCTTGCGCTTGCCCGTGGGCAAGAAAACACAAATTGTAGCCCACAATGTGTGGAAATCCGTGTCCTCGTTTGGTAGTTCAGCAGTAGATCTTGCCCAAGCCAGAATCTCGTGCCCCACTTGCCTAGAGAAGGAGCAACCCGCTAGCAAGTGCTGCATTGTCTCCTCTTCTTGGGATAGATATGATCTAAATGGAGATGATATATTAAAAACGAGGCGTGAAGCCTGAACTCATAAAAAAGCTATGTATGTGCTTCACAGTGAAAGGAAACTTCATCTAACACACCAGTAGGCATAACGTTTGAGGCATGCGTTGCAAGTGCGCACTTACTAGTATGAAACCAAAAAGAAGGAATGACAAAAAAGGTGTACGTAGATGGAAGGATAAATTATGATGTGGAAAACAAGCCAGGGGTTCAATCCTGTCATCCCTACATATTACATCTCCTATGGGAAGTAACGAGGGGCCAATTGAGATCGATTCAAATTGCACAAAATTCACAGTTTCATTTTTCTATATGAAAGCGGTAAGAAAATTATCCTTTTCTTTACTGCTTTCCCCCCCAAAAGCGCTCTTACTTCAGTTCAGTAGAACGTGTGTCTCCAAAACCAAATGTCATAGCTTCAAAATCCTACATAGCATGATTATGTTCTTGTTATGTTGAATAAAAATTAATTTAACAAAGTGGAATATGACTATTGCTCTTAACCAAAATCAAAGAAAACAACGATCATACTTGACCTGGAGTGGAGAGGAGACCACTGACCAATCTCTGTCCATTATCCCATGTATTTCCATTACTGGTATGCTTGTAGTAATAATAGTCTAGTAGACTAACTAG
>NW_025272620.1:0-1360 GCF_018294505.1 Triticum aestivum | reverse complement strand
CAACTCTCTTGAGTGTTCATGTAATTCTGAATAGCCTGTGTACTTATTGCAGGTTCAACATCTCTCACAACCCTTATGTTCACAACATTGACATGATTAAAAAACTCCAACATTTCATGAACACTAGATTCATTACCTAAATACTTTACTCTTTCAGATCCAATTTCCTCCTCCTTCACATAGTACATGTAATCACTCTGCCCATACCCTTCACTAGCAATGAGTGATTGTAGAGTAACAAAAGATATATCTGACTCATATATAACCCTTTTCACAGGGTTTCTTCCTTCTAAATGAAACCATATCTCCCACTTCTTGTCAGCAAAACTGCAGAAATAGGTGCTCATGAATTCAATTGAAAATGACAGAGCTACAAGTGCAATACAGTTTACTACACATGTCCAACAAGCTCTAACAAACACATATTACTAATTTGCCAGATTGAAGCAGCTAACCAATTCATGAGCAGCTAACCTGTTTGGCAGATTGAAGCAGCTAACCTAGCAGATGATATTTTCCATACCTGCAACCCATTGGCGATGACTGGGCGAGCTGTGCCTCCTGCTGCTGCGAGCCGGCCTGCGTCGAGAAGCTGGTGCTCCCCAACCAATTGTCGACTGAGCCCGCAACGTCCAAACTTGTGCCACCGCCGCCTGCGTCGTCGCCGCCGCCGCCACCACCCATATCTCCGACGCCCCCCTCCGGAACCACCGCCGCCATCGTTGCCGCCGCCGCCGCCACCTAGTTCAGAGAGAGGGAGAGGACGGAGAGAGTGCAGCGAGAGGGGAAAGGGTCAGATCTTGACCCGCACCCGACCGACAGCGGCCGTTCCGACAGGGGACGGGCCGTTAACGGCCGTTTGCGCGCGCCGGGCGTCAGTTAGCCCGCATGGCAACTGTTGGCGGGCCCAACCGGTCAGAATAGGGGTTAGCGCGGGCAAAGCGAGCGATTACGCGAGTTGGTAGTTTTTTGCCACGGCTTAGGAAAAATTTGGTAGTTTTTCGCACAAAAACGTAGAGTGGTAGTTTTCTGTCACGTTTCCGGCAAATGTGGTAGTTTTTGGTTAAATACTCTCCGGCCGTGTGTGTGCATTAGCGGAGCTTGGACCAAATCTTTAGAGGGGCAATGGGCTAAGGAGGAGCAAAACTATGAGGTTTAGCCTGTTTTTATTGAACATACGGCAAAAAAACTAATGAGTAGTGGGTAATTTTTCCTTGGACAGGATGGGCAAACTAGGGCTGGATTAACGAGTTGCTCGGCTCGTTCGGCTCGTTATCATTAATCTCGTTAATATGAACCAGCGAAAATGTTTGTTCAGCTCGGTTCGTTATGGGCTCGTTATGCTCATGTGTTCACAAGT
>NW_025272619.1:0-1360 GCF_018294505.1 Triticum aestivum | reverse complement strand
CCTTGTGGTCGAGACATGCTCCTACTCGAGCTTTTTCTCAAGCCCCTGTTGCACACACGCACATGTCTCCACCAAGAAGCATCCACTCGCTCCCGCTCCTCCATACTGTTCCCACACACCCGCTGTCGGTGTCAAAACCGGTAGTTCTTGGGTAGGGGGGGCCCAAGCTATTAGTCTATGGATCAATGGTAACAAGGGACAATAGGGACTCAATGTTTGCCCAGGTTTGGGCCCTCTTAAAGGAGGTAAAACCCTACATCATGCTTGATTGTATTCGATGAGTATAGGGGTTACAAGAGTTGATTTACCTCGAGATTGTAATGGCTAAGCCCTAGTTTTCTAGCCATGATTATTCTGATAGCGTCTACGGACTAAACCCTTCGGTTTATATATACACCGGACGGGCCTAGGGTTGTACAGAGTCGGTTTACAAGGGAAGGAAATAGTACATCCGAACACCAATCTTGCCGTCCACACATATAGGAGTCCTACCCGGACACGGGGGATAGTCTTCCTCTCTATCTTCATGGCCCATCAGCCTGACCCATATCGAATAGACCGGACACCGGAGGACCTGCTAATCCCGGACTCCCTCAGTAGCCCCTGAACCAGTCTTCGATGACGATATGTTCGGCACGCGGATTATCTTCAGCATTGCAAGGCAGGTTCCTTTTCCTGATTATTTTAAGTTAGCTTCCCATATAAACAAATTGTGTCTGGTTCTACATAATCAATACAACCCTTAGCCATGAATGCAAGATGTCAAAATAGGAACAGTGTCTTTTACTGACAATTTTTTCGGTGAAGTGTCACACTTGACTCTTTAATATTTCGAACCATTTTCACGCCTCCTGTTTCGCGTGTCGAGGCTTAGCCTCCATTGGCACGTCTTGCCAAAATAGAGATCATGCCCGCCCATTATATGATTCTCATCAATATGGTTTGGGTAACCCAACCGTGCCTTATGCATGGTCTCGTTGGGAAAAAGCAAGGTTTATGGCTTGAGAGGGGGACGATGGTACTTTCACCGTCTATAAGGGGATAAAGATCCCTCCTTTTTCCCACGGCTTCATCTAGCCTCTGACTTCCAACATCCAAGCTATAGCACCCCAAAACTTTGATCTTTCCCACTGCCACCACCCTCCCTAGCAATGGCCGGGTCCTGTTCCAAGGGAAAATGGGAGGCCTCCTCCATCACCGAAAAGGACGTCAAAGATGTCCGGAGTTCGTGTTATTTGTCCGCGCATATCGCGCATAGGATCCCTGGCAAAGATCGGGTTATCCCTACTCCGGGGCCTGGTGAGAGGGTCGTGTTCATCCCCCATTTCCTCCGAGGGATAGGGTTTCTCCTCGAACCCTT
>NW_025272618.1:0-1360 GCF_018294505.1 Triticum aestivum | reverse complement strand
TCACAGGAGCGCCCCCCTTTATGCCCACCTACGCGTAATGACTGAAATGCCCTCGGCAGGGCAGGAAAATTACGTGCGGTGGCACGATCGAGGTGAAACTATTCATTTCTATAGTGCCCATCCTAGATCCGACGGACGAGACTCTCCAGCGGCTTGATCCAATGGCCCAGATCGCATCAAGCAGGCAAATACAACGGTCAGGAATTCAAATCGCTAAGGAGCCTGGTAGGAACATTCATCTCCTATTTTTGGATAGCGTGGGCTCAGATTCGCCTTTCCTCGATCATATAACCTACCCCCTATCATCTCTTATCACCAGATCAATCAATCTGTTTATACAGTGGAGTTGCCCTGGTTATCACTCAACAAGAATGACCATCCAAGGACAGAACAACAAGTAGCACATGATCACAAAGGATTCTAGACAAGAGGGAGGATCCAACTTGATACGCACAGGTGCCACGATTGCTCAAAGGCACACTTATTTCATCCACGATTAATCATCATCGCCCTAGCACGAACGCCACTGGTCAATCTAGCAATTCCAAGAGCATAGCCATAGGACCAGGGCATCCACATGTAAACTAGAGCATCATATGAGCTCCTATGATAGCAACTAAAACATGAACAGCAACCTGCAAACCCTAAAATAGCATGGATCCACAACTACAGAGCTCAAATAAGGAACCGATGCATGAGTAGGGCATAGAGCATCAACCAGATGAGCACCACATCAATATAGCCACGACCATGTCCCATATAGTAGCCGAAGCAGAGGAGCAGGAGGAAGATGGGGCTCACCGAGGGAGGTTGTAGCCGAGGCAGTACTCAGTGCGCGCCGGGGTTGCGCCTGAACACCGTCCAACCGGCGAGGAACCGTGTCGGAGTTGCACCATGCACGGAATACATGTCAAACAACATAAACAATCAGATATGCTATCACAACAGGCCAATAAAACATCTAGTATAACAAATCAATGTAATCAAGGCGGGGCTAGGCAATACAGAAAGCAATGCATATTTGATAGACCGGTTTATCTATCACTCGAACTATAGATGACTGCTAATTATAGTATGTCACTCCAGATATACTTGTAAGTCAAATGGAATGTGTTTTGTTAAAAACCCAATTAATGGCATGATTTTTATAAAGCCACAGGATGCTACATGGTTAAAGGATAGTTTTCATCAAGAATATGCGCATTGGGATCCACACACATGTTAGTAAATCAAGAAACTACATATGTTCCTATCTGGAAGAACCCATTCGTATTGCAAGCAAGACACTGAAAAACAATAGCAATGATCTGCAGTAGACTAGGACCGATACTGCTATGTTATTGTTATCTATATTATGAGG
>NW_025272617.1:0-1360 GCF_018294505.1 Triticum aestivum | reverse complement strand
TGTTTATCTTTCATCGTGGCAGTGTAACCATGTTCATGATTGTTTATGTCGATGACATGATTGTGGCCAGCTCATCGCCTACTGCAACGACAAAGTTACTTGCTGATCTTCATGCCACGTTTCCTCTCAAGGATCTGGGTCCTTTGCATTTTTTCCTTGGCGTTGAGGTGAAGTCGTCGCCACAGGGGATTGTGCTTTCCCAACAGAAGTAAATCGGCGACATTCTTCACCGTGCTAATATGGAACATTGTAAGGTTTCCACTACTCCCATGTCCTCCAGTGAGAAGATCGGCAAGGAAAGTGGGGCATCTCTCTCTCAGGATGACAGTACCAAATACCGTAGCCTAGTTGGAGCACTTCAGTACCTGACATTGACTAGGACGGGTATCTCCTTTGCTGTGAATCGTGTTTGCCAGTTTCTGCATGCACCAACAACTGCACATTTTTCGGCAGCCAAAAGGATATTGAGGTACCTAAATTACAGTCGTGGTATGAGTCTGTCTATTCGCAAGTCACCTTCAATGGTGCTGAGTTGCTTCTCTGATGCGGACTGGGCTGGGTGCAGTGACAATCGCCGGTCTACAAGAGGGTTTGCGGTTTTTCTTGGTCCCAATCTTGTCTCCTGGAGCTCCAGAAACAGGCCACAGTCTCAAGATCCAGCACAGAATCTGAGTACAAAGCCATTGCCAATGGCACAACTGAGATAATCTGGATACAGTCTGTTCTTGGAGAACTTGGAGTCTTTATGCCACGACCTCCAGTATTGTGGTGTGATAACCTGGGTGCCACTTATTTGTCTGCAAATCCTGTGTTTCATGCCAGAACCAAGCATATAGAGGTGGATTTCCATTTTGTTCGAGAAAGAGTTGCAGCCAAAGCATTGGATGTGAGGTTCATCTCTTCCAAGGAACAAGCTGCTGACATCTTCACCAAACCACTAGCTGAGGCGCCTTTTGTCTCAAATAGATACAATCTGAATCTTCTTGAAGGAAGTTCAGATTGAGAGGGGATGTTAAACTGTATATTCTTAGTATATAGGAGTTTGTTAATATCTGTACTTATCTCCTGTAACTACCTGTATATCGTGCCCTAGCTGCACCCTATAAATACATCCCGAGGCCACCATGTTGGGTGTGCTGATCCAATCTTCTTCTCCTTTGTTTCACAGTATCTAGATGACCAAACAACCACTACAGCTACGGGATTTATCCGCGGACCCACCGCTATCGCTGCTCAATACCGAACCAAACTTGACCTTGCCGATCACAGCCGGAAAGTCTTCATGCATGTGCCCTTAAGGAGCAGTGCCCTGGAGCCGCAATCGTCGCTGTTGAACCCTTGAATATATCTGAAGCAACTG
>NW_025272616.1:0-1360 GCF_018294505.1 Triticum aestivum | reverse complement strand
CTAGTAAGTTGCTTTTTCTTGGAATTCGTCTTTCTTCCTTTACCTGTTGTTTTTTGTAACCTTGATAACAAAACTATGGTTTCCAGGGAAAAAAAGCATATAGTGTAACAACCATTCTAGAAGTGGGATAGAAAGTTTTATGGAGTGATAAAAAAGCACTACAAGGACAACCCCCTGATCAGGTCTAGAACACACGAATCAAAGTCTAGAAACAAAAAATGCAACTCCTATGTAAAAGTGAGACATAATTCTGCTAAAGTTTTTAGTTTTCATGTTCTCTGTGGTTCTGCTACAACTTCTACAGTTCTGCCACGTCTTTAGTCTTCATGTTCCTGCAAAACACAAAAAAAGCAAAAAACTGTAGTTCAGATTAAAAAAAATGATATGGTCTCACTCTTGTAACCTGAAAAAAGTCAATCATTTGCTCATGTATTTTTGTTACGCCTTTGCAGCTAGACATGCCTTGAAAATTACTGTTACTTGCCGGAGTCGAAGAAGACGAAGGCGGTCTATATATGTCAGAGCTCTACAGTCAGTCTACAGAGGAAGCGGGGCAAGGGATGCGATGCAGGCGAGTTACCGAGGCCGAAACGGCGGGCGGTGGGATCCAATCGAGGTTCAGGGGTGAGCAAAACTGTCCCTGACGATGATGAGTAGATCGCCGTCGCCATCGCCATCGCCATCTCCGGGGCTTTTTTTAAGGGGCGGGAGGCGACCGACCTCGGCGAACCAAAATGGGTGGTGAGGGCCGATACATTTTTTTTTAGGCAAAGGGAATCTCACAGGTGAGGGCCGATGCCTGGAAGGAAATTTTCTGAAGGTGTCGATATGGCCCAGCCCACGGCACAGCCCCGCACTGCTGGATTCTTGTTTGTGTTCCAGCCCAGGAAAGAAATAATTTAATGCATATATCTGAACACGTGTGCACGTACGCACAATCCAAGAATGGACAATTTATATTTATTTTGCTTCACACGAATTACTGCATATCTGAACAAGAACCAGTGCTCCACTTTTGTGAGGGTTAACAAGCTAGTACATGTCAGAAGACTGAAGCAAGCAGCAGTTACAACAACACTAGAACTTCTTCTCAGGTTTCTTGCTTGCTGGCTGGAGCTGGAACTGCGACGATCAAATTCCAGCCTTTGAAGTAAGTTTATTACAGTAGGGAAGAACGGATGTACTGATCAAATATACAGGAACACGCATGATTCTTTCGAATCCGTTGGAGGTGTGGAAGGAGACATTTCTGAGAGATCCAATCAGGATACTGACTATTCAAATATGCTGGCCCAAGTTGAGCAGATAAGGCTGGTGCAGCTAACAAACTCTGCACACGGACAGACTAAATGATAACGAG
>NW_025272615.1:0-1360 GCF_018294505.1 Triticum aestivum | reverse complement strand
CGTTTGGCATTTTTATGCATTAATTGAGTTTCTGGGCATTTAATGTGCATAATTCAAATTTGAACTACAAGAATATGCTCCAGTGCACCAAAGTTGTTTGAAAAATCACATTTGTGTCCTTGGGTGAATTTCTAGGTCCTATGCAAGAGATGAGAATGAAATTCAAACATCTGGGCATCGTGGCTCGCCCGGAAAGATTGAGAAACTTGGTTGTTTAATTCCTGTAAATCAAAAACATGCCTGAAAATCATGAAACTTGGCATGGTGTCATGAGATGGCACCAACATGCTACGGTAATTTTTTTGGCCGAATTGGGACAAGCTTTGGTGTAAGCTTCTTGCAAACCAGAGCTTCCCTCCAGAAGACTCGTGGTTCCGAGAGGGAACGTGTCACCTCCGTGTGCGAAACTAGATACGTATATTGCCTTCTCCCGCCTTAATTTTTTTACACACGCAGATTAGATCAAATAGAGGAATCATGCTAAATTTTTGAAATAATCTGGGTCTGTTTTGCATTTTTATGCATTAATTGAGTTTCGGGGCATTTAATGTGCATAATTCAAATTTGAACTACAAGAATATGCTCCAGTGCACCAAAGTTGTTTGAAAAATCACATGTGTGTCCTTGGGTGAATTTATAGGTCCTATGCAAGAGATGGGAATGAAATTCAAACATCTGGGCGTCGTGGCTCGCCCGGAAAGATTGAGAAACTTGGTTGTTTAATTCCTGTAAATCAAAAACATGCCTGAAAATCATGAAACTTGGCATGGTGTCATGAGATGGCACCAACATGCTACGGTAATTTTTTTGGCCGAATTGGGACAAGCTTTGGTGTAAGCTTCTTGCAAACCAGAGCTTCCCTCAAGAAGACTCGTGGTTCCGAGAGGGAACATGTCACCTCCGTGTGCGAAACTAGATACGTATATTGCCTTCTCCCGCCTTAATTTTTTTACACAGGCAGATTAGATCAAATAGAGGTATCGTGCTAAAATTATGAATTATTCTGGGTCCGTTTGGCATTTTTATGCATTAATTGAGTTTCTAGGCATTTAATGTGCATAATTCAAATTTGAACTACAAGAATATGCTCCAGTGCACCAAAGTTGTTTGAAAAATCACATGTGTGTCCTTGGGTGAATTTCTAGGTCCTATGCAAGAGATGGGAATGAAATTCAAACATCTGGGCGTCGTGGCTCGCCCGGAAAGATTGAGAAACTTGGTTGTTTAATTCCTGTAAATCAAAAACACGCCTGAAAATCATGAAACTTGGCATGGTGTCATGACATGGCACCAACATGCTACGGTAATTTTTTTGGCCGAATTGGGACAAGCTTTGGTGTAAGCTTCTTGCAATCCGGAG
>NW_025272614.1:0-1360 GCF_018294505.1 Triticum aestivum | reverse complement strand
GGGGGGGGGCTTAACTCTAAGAATTGAGTCAAAGCAACTCTAATGGTGTGAACACATTAATGCATTATGTAAAAGTGGTAACCCCACTTGAGCTTAAACGATGAGTATGACCTATGATCAAATGTTCTCATTTGACTCCTAAATCAATATACTCATATATAGATGACCTAGTCATCGCCAATTGCTTGATAGATGCTAAAATTGGTTGTGCATGCTTTGCCACATATTTCAATTGCCATCTTATTGTGTGAGCATGTTGGTGCATATTTTACTCATTCAAGGATATCCACTTGTTGTTTTGTTTGTTTGGATTCTTTTCTTTGTGCCAAGTGGATGGACAAGAATGCCTAAGAACCTTCTTTAGCTATCTATGCTTTTCTCGTCTCAAATTCTATTCATGCTACATCACAAAATTTGATCAAGTCAGATTCGAACCACTCTGTGTGAGGAGCACTCGGAGTCCCCGATTTGTCATAGACTTAAACTTCCAAACCTCTTAGTGATTCTCGGTCTGACCGATCCTTCCATTTCGGTCCTACCGAGATCATCAAGTTGATCTGAGTTTTCAATCTCGGTGCACCCGATTTGAACTTTTCGGTCTCACCGATTTGCTGTAACTGAACATAGTTATGCATCTCGGTGCCACCGAGTTGTTCCACTCGGTCACACCGACAGGGTCGAGCTATATATATAGCCACGGGCAAAATTTTGGAAATTTCTCCGAAACCCTTCGCCCGCGCAACAGCTCGCTCTGCCATCGTGGTCTCCGGATCGTCTCCTCGTTGCCAGCAGCCTCCTGTCGCTGGTCTCCACCACCGTCAACGGATTTCGTCCCCGCCGTTGCCGCTGTAGCAAGTCCACCGCCAAGTTAGGGTATGGACTTAATCTTTGTTCTATCCACGTCTGCTTCCTGGCACATTGTTTTCATATTGATTCTTGCCACGGTTGAAACTCTTCTATCCAACCAAAGTAGTTCATAGATTAGACGTGATTCAAATTTGTAGGTTTAGGTTTCCGCCGAAACCATCTCGGACCCACCGAGTTGAAAAACTTGGTCTCACCGATTTGGCTTATGCCATTGCACTAGTGACTCTCGGTCTGACTGAGAATTACTAATCGGTGCAACCGATTTGAGGATTCTGTGAAACCCTAGCAGTCTCGGTACCACCGAATTTGAAACTCGGTCCAACCGAGATCATCAGTTTAGGTTCCAAAACTGCTTCGGTATCACCGAGTTTGAAAATTGGTGGACCCGAAATGCTTTCTGTGGAAAACTAAGACTGAACTTTTGAGTCATTCTTTTGCAAAAACCTCTGCATTTTGTGATGCTCATCTTTTCTATCTCATCTATAACTCTTCA
>NW_025272613.1:0-1360 GCF_018294505.1 Triticum aestivum | reverse complement strand
GATAGAGAAGCCTCTCGGCCCTCCGCTCAAGCCACACCCCGATGCCGCTCAAAAAGTACCAAGGCAAGGGAAAACGTGCCGGACTTGCGAGATATATTGGAGGATAAGGCAAAACATACAAGGTCGATCTACGGATCGCGTGGGCGCCCAGCAACATGGGATGATTATCGTCGCGCCGGATACAGCAAAACCGGCCGGGCCGAACACAGTAGACAAAGCTCATATGAGCTACGTCGTGATATAGCCCAATACAGAGGCACCGCACACCCACTATGCTTTATAGATGAAGTAATGGATCATCAAATCCGAGAGGGCTTCAAGCCCGTAAACATTGAATCATACGATGGTACCACAGATCCTGCGGTCTGGATCGAGGATTATCTCCTCCATATCCACATGGCCCGCGGTGATGATCTACATGCCATCAAATACCTCCCCCTGAAGCTTAAAGGACCAGTTCGGCATTGGGACAACAGCTTGCCAGCAGAATCAATTGGTTGTTGGGAGGACCTGGAAGCCGCATTCCTTGATAACTTTCAGGGCACATATGTGCGACCACCAGACGCCGATGACCTTAGCCACATAATTCAGCAGCCAGAAGAATCGGCCAGACAATTCTGGACTCGGTTTCTAACAAAGAAAAATCAAATCGTTGACTGTTCGGATGCAGAGGCCCTTGCAGCCTTCAAACATAACATCCGTGACGAGTGGCTTGCCCGGCACCTAGGACAGGAAAAGCCGAAATCTATGGCAGCCCTCACAACCCTCATGACTCGCTTTTGTGCGGGAGAGGATAGCTGGCTAGCTCGAAGCAACAACTTGGCCAAACATCCTGATAGTCCGGATACCAAGGACAACAATGGCATGTCGTGTCGCAACAAGAACAAGCGCCGCATTAACGGCGATAATACTGAAGATACGGCCGTCAATGCCGGATTCAGAGGCTCTAAACCCGGTTAGCGGAAGAAGCCATTCAAAAGAAATACCCAGGGCCCGTCCAACTTGGACCAAATACTCGATCGCTTGTGCCAGATACATGGCACCCCCGAAAACCCAGCCAATCACACCAACAGGGACTGTTGGGTGTTCAAGCAAGCATGCAAGTTAAGTGCCGAACTCCATAACAAGGGGCTGCATAGCGATGACGAGGAAGAGCCCCGGCCGCCGAGCAATAAAGGACAGAAGGGTTTTCCTACGCAAGTGCGGACGGTGAACATGATATACGCAACCCACGTACCCAAAAGGGAGTGGAAGTGTGCACTAAGGGACGTATATGCGATGGAGCCAGTCGCCCCAAAGTTTAACCCATGGTCTTCCTGCCCGATCACCTTCGATCGAAGGGACCACCCCACTAGCACCC
>NW_025272612.1:0-1360 GCF_018294505.1 Triticum aestivum | reverse complement strand
GGGGGGGGTGCTAAAAACTGATATTACAAAGGTTGTCCAAGAATTCTTTGCTACCGGGATCATGCCGGAAGGTGTCAATGAGACGGCGATTGTGTTGATTCCAAAAATCCCACATCCGCAGGAACTAAAGGATTTCCGTCCAATTAGTCTTTGCAATGTGGTATATAAAATTGTGTCTAAATGCATGGTGAATAGGTTACGACCTTTTCTAGCAGAGCTTATTTCTGAAAATCAAAGTGCATTGGTTCCTGGAAGGCTTATTACGGATAACTCGATCATTGCTTTTGAATGTATCCATCATATACAGTCTTTGAAGGAGAATTCACCGGCATTCTGTGCTTATAAGCTTGATTTGTCCAAGGCCTATGACCGTGTCGATTGGGTTTTCCTAGAGAAGGCGCTACGCAAGTGGGGTTTCTCTCAATTTTGGATTTCTCGAGTCATGGCATGTGTCTCCTCGGTTAAGTACTCAGTTAAATTCAATGGCAAGTTATTGGAAACGTTTACCCCTTCCAGGGGGCTTCGGCAAGGTGATCCTTTATCCCCCTTTCCGTTCCTCTTTGTTGCTGATGCTCTGTCGGCCTTGATTAATAGATCCATGGTGGAGGATGGTTTGAAAGGGGTGAAAATTTGTAGAGCTGCTCCGGAAATCTCCCATCTGCTATTTGCGGATGATTCACTTTTGTTTTTTCAAGCTTCCGAACAACAGGCAAATCTGGTGAAGGTTTTGTTGAACACTTACGCGGCGGCCACATGCCAATTAATAAATCCCTCAAAGTGCTCCATCCTTTTCTCAGATCATTGTCTGCCAACAATTGCTTCGGAAGTAAAGCGTGTGTTGGAGATCACACAGGAGGTCTTTGAGCCTAAATATTTGGGACTTCCTGTGCCGGAAGGGAGAATGCATAAGGGGAAATTTGAACTGTTCAAGAAAGGTTACGAAAAAGATTAGTTGACTGGAGCGAACAATATATGTCATCAGGTAACAAGGAGATTTTAATCAAGTCTGTTGCGCAAGCTATTCCAGCATATGTGATGAGTGTCTTCAAGCTTCCCGCTTCAGTGTGTGATGAGTTAACGCGCTTGATGCGTCAATATTGGTGGGGTGTTGAGAAGGGGAAGCATAAAATGGCCTGGCTCAGTTGGGACAAGATGAGATTACGGAAACTTATGGGTGGTATGGGTTTTCGCGATATGAGGGCCTTCAATCAAGCGTTGCTGGCCAAAGAAGCTTGGCGTCTTGTCGACACACTAGAGAGTTTGTGTGCGAGGCTACTAAAGGCGAAATATTTTCCTTCCGAGAACTTGCTGGACTCGGTGTTCTCCAATAACGGTTCAGCCGTTTGGAAAGGAATATTGC
>NW_025272611.1:0-1360 GCF_018294505.1 Triticum aestivum | reverse complement strand
TCTCTCTCTCTCTCTCTCTCTCTCTCTCTCGTGTTCTTGATTTGGCACGATCTTGATGTATCACGAGCTTTGCTATTATAGTTGGATCTTATGTTTCTCCTCCCCCTCTACTCTCTTGTAGTGAATAGAGTTTTCCCCTTGAAGTTATCTTATCGGATTGAGTCTTTAAAGATTTGAGAACACTTGATGTATGTCTTGCCGTGCGTATCTGTGGTGACAATGGGATACCACGTGATTCACTTGATGTATGTTTTGGTGATCAACTTGCGGGTTCCGCCCATGAACCTATGCATAGGGGTTGGCACACGTTTTCGTCGTGATTCTCCGGTAAAACTTTGGGGCACTCTTTGAGGTCCTTTCTGTTGGTTGAATAGACGAATATGAGATTGTCTGATGCATATCGTATAATCATACCCACGGATACTTGAGGTGACATTGGAGTATCTAGGTGACATTAGGGTTTTGGTTGATTTGTTTCTTAAGGTGTTATTCTAGTACGAACTCTAGGGCTGTTTGTGACACTTATAGGAATAGCCCACCGGATTGATTGGAAAGAATAACTTTGAGGTGGTTTCGTACCCTACCATAATCTCTTCGTTCGTTCTCCGCTATTAGTGACTTTGGAGTGGCTCTTTGTTGCATGTTGAGGGATAGTTATGTGATCCAATTATGTTAGTATTGTTGAGGGAACTTACAGTAGCGAAAGTATGAACCCTAGGCCTTGTTTCCTATCATTGCAATACCATTTATGCTCACTTTTATCACTTGCTACCTTGCTATTTTTATATTTTTAGATAACAAAAACTATTATCTACTATCCATATACCACTTGTATCACCATCTCTTCGCCGAACTAGTGCACCCATACAATTTACCATTGTATTGGGTGTGTTGGGGACACAAGAGACTCTTTGTTATTTGGTTGCAGGGTTGCTTGAGAGAGACCATCTTCATCCTACGCCTCCTACGGATTGATAAACCTTAGGTCATCCACTTGAGGGAAATTTGCTACTGTCCTACAAACCTCTGCACTTGGAGGCCCAACAACGTCTACAAGAAGAAGGTTGTGTGGTAGACATCAGCGGCGCACGGCGCCGTCGACGGGGGTGAGGCGGCCGGGGAGGAACCCTAACCGCGGCGGCGGCGTCGGGCGGGGGGGTCGATTGTGAGAGTGAGGGGGTGCGGGGGGCGCTCGGGCAGGTTTTCTTTTCCCCTAGTAGTAGCGCTGGGTAGAGGCCGGCGCTATTGCTAAGCCCACCAGCTGTAGCGCCTGTTCGAAACAAATGCTACAGGTAAGTGGGATACCGTTTTTGCCCTGCGGCCCATGTAACAGCAGCGCGGCCCAAGCTAACAAACGTTG
>NW_025272610.1:0-1360 GCF_018294505.1 Triticum aestivum | reverse complement strand
TGCAAAATAATAAAGACAACTCCTATGGCTCCTGCCGGTTGTCATACTCATCGACATGCAAGTCGTGATTCCTATTACAAGAATATGATCAATCTCATACATCACATATATCATTCATCACATCTTCTGGCCATATCACATCACATAGCACTTGCTGCAAAAACAAGTTAGACGTCCTCTAATTGTTGTTGCAAGTTTTTACGTGGTTTGTAGGTTTCTAGCAAGAACGTTTCTTACCTACGTATGACCACAACGTGATTTGCCAATTTCTATTTACCCTTCATAAGGACCCTTTTCATCGAATCCGTTCCGACTAAAGTAGGAGAGACAGACACCCGCTAGCCACCTTATGCAACTAGTGCATGTCAGTCGGTGGAACCAGTCTCACGTAAGCGTACGTGTAAGGTCGGTCCGGGCCGCTTCATCCTACAATGCCGCCGAAACAAGAAACGACAAGTAGCGGCAAGAAGAATTGGCAAACTCAACGCCCACAACTGCTTTGTGTTCTACTCGTGCATAGTAACTACGCATAGACCTGGCTCTGATACCACTGTTGGGAATCGTAGCATAATTTAAAATTTTCCTACGCTCACCAAGATGCATCTATGGAGTCTACTAGCAACGAGGGGAAAGGAGTGGATCTACATACCCTTGTAGATCGCGAGCGGAAGCGTTCCAATGAACGTGGATGACGGAGTCGTACTCGCCGTGATCCAAATCACCGATGACCGAGTGTCGAACGGACGGCACCTCCGCGTTCAACACACGTACGGTGCAGCGACGTCTCCTCCTTCTTGATCCAGCAAGGGGGAAGGAGAGGTTGATGGAGATCCAACAGCACGACGGCGTGGTGGTGGATGTAGCGGGTCTCCGGCAGGGCTTCGCCGAGCTTCTGCGAGAGAGAGAGAGGTGTTGCAGGGGAGGAGGGAGGCGCCCAAGGCTTAGATCTTGCTGCCCTCCCTTCCCCCCACTATATATAGGGCCAAGGGAGAGGGGGGGCGCAGCCTTGCCCCTTCCTTCAGGGAAGGGTGCGGCCAGGGGGAGTCCTTCCCCCCCAAGGCACCTCGGAGGTGCCTTCCCCCTTTAGGACTCTCCCTTCTTTCTTATCTCTTGCGCATGGGCCTCTTGGGGCTGGTGCCCTTGGCCCATATAGGCCAAGGCGCACCCCTTACAGCCCATGTGGCCCCCCGGGGCTGGTGGACCCCCGGACCCCTTTCGGCACTCCCGGTACAATACCGATAAAGCGCGAAACTTTTCCGGCGACCAAAATAAGACTTCCCATATATAAATCTTTACCTCCGGACCATTCCGGAACCTCTCGTGACGTCCGGGATCTCATCCGGGACTCCGAACAACTTTC
>NW_025272609.1:0-1360 GCF_018294505.1 Triticum aestivum | reverse complement strand
GAGTTTTAGACACAAATACAGTGACTGCCGATGCTTTTTACTCTTAAAAAAATATGGTTACAATCGGTGTTATATCCAAAGTTTGAGAAGTTTTTACGTTATTATGTCACTTTAAGATTGCTTTCTAATTAAGCTTCTAACCAACCAATCCACGCAACTAGCTCCAACTCTTGTTGCTTTGCCAATTCAGTTTATCTCCATGTCAATGCCTCAGAAAGGAATGAGGTTGGGCCCGTGGTGCGTGATACTAATCGAAAAAATCATCGTTACTGAGTACATTTCCATTTGCCAAGTACTGTATCACGGCATCACGGAAAAAGCAATGTAAGCCGAGTGTGACACTCGGTAAACATTAGGACATGGCACATGGGAAGCTCAGTCGAGCCCAACCCATTACATACTCAACAAACATAAAAGAACTCGGCTTATGCACTGTTGCCGAGAGCCCAGTGGAAGGCACCCGGCAAATAGGAGCCACGTGGCACAACTGTTTGCACCTAAAGGCCCTGTGACGGTGAGCAACTTTTGCCAAGAACCTCGATGAAACGTACCCGACAATCTATGAGGTATTTAAACCTGACGAACCCTAGCGGCCGCTCTCATTGCATTCTCAATCAGGGACAGGTCGCCGCTCGTCCTCGTGTGGTTCCGTCGCCGCCGCCAGGCCTCGCCTCTGCCACCAGGCCTATACGTACCCGCCGGTAGCCACCGTGTGAGCCAACCAGTCGGATCCGATGTCGCCCGAGGCCCCTCGCACAGTCCTCCCTACACGGCTCTGGCCCCAAGTTCGCCGCCGCTGGCCGCCACCACAACTCATTGTCGACACATTTTTCTGCCGACCGACCACCTGGACGCCAACAACCCTACGATGAGCTAGCTATAGGGTGGCTTCCCCTGTCTTTTCCTTTTTCTTTTATGCTATTTATGTCAATATTTTCTACATTTGGAAAATCCATATATACATATGCCATGACATGATGATATGGATAATATATATGCATCTATGGATTGTATGAAAAGTTTGGATGTTCCCGACAAAAAAGAATAGATTTTGGTGGATATATAGATTATATATGGATGTTTACGGATATATGTTTTTATTTTTTGCGTGTAAATGAATGCAATGCATGTATAGTTTGAGAGAATATGTATGAAATTTTATATATACATCTATGGATTGAATGCAATGCATGTATGTTTATGAATACGATTGTTATATTTTGTTAATGTGTGGATCGATATGCGTAAAGTATTTGAAAATGCTTTATTTTTTGGTGATCAGTGATTAATGACATGTTTGTATTATTTGTGAATTTTTTAAATGTTGCAATTGTAAATATCCTATCGTTAATTAATTAAA
>NW_025272608.1:0-1360 GCF_018294505.1 Triticum aestivum | reverse complement strand
CGGGACATGGGAAGAACATTGAGGAACGTCCGTTTCATTGAATTTGAAAAACTTTATTTTCATAATATACAAGCTTCCAAGTTCATACTATATATTAGGTACGTAGGCAAATGCATGGTTCCTACGACGATCGAAGCATGTGTTCAATCCATTTTTTTCAAAAAGATTCGAAATCCATATATACATCATACTGTAGCTAGCTGATAAACCAATTAATACTCAATGTTGCATTGACTGATGTAGTACAAGCAGTGTTTATTTTCATATACAAGCTTACAAGTTGGTGCTATTACTATTACATAGGCAAATGGATCCTTTGTACAAGGATCCATGCATGCTTTATTCAAATATAATAAATCTGTACATACGTCGTATTGCAGTGTGCAGCTGCATCGTATTGTATGTAGCTTATACAGTAGATGATAGATCATACTCGATGATGCATGGACTGACTGATGTAGTAGTAGTTCTGGTGTTTAAGAGCTGTCCACGGTCGGATAGTAGGCAACGGTGGCCATGCCGCAGTTTCCGCCGTTCCCGCGCGTGAGGCGCATATAGCCCCCCTCACCCCACCCCGTCCCCCACTGGTTCTTCACCAACCAGTACTCCTGCCCGCCGCCGTCCGCCCCGTACCCCACCACCGTCACGGCGTGGTTCAGGTTTTGCCCGCACGACGAACTACCGACGAACACGCCGCTCTTGTAGTGCTGAAAGTCAGGGTCCGCCTCCACGCCCACGGCCACCAGTTGGCTGGCAGCCAGCTCCCGCAACGCGTCCTCATCGCCGTTCAGGCCCACCCAGCGGGGGGCGCCAACGGAGGCGGCCGAATTTGGCATGACGCTGCGGCACGCGCCCTGCTGGCCGGTATATGCGTAGGCTGCCTCCGGCTGCAGGCCGCCGCTTGCGGCGACGTAACGTAGGGCGGCGATGACGGAGCCACCCTTGCAGGTGCTAGTGTCGCCCGTGCAGTCGAGCACCTGCTGCTCTGACATGGAGATGAGGTTGCCGGTGGCGATCTGTACGAGCCCCTCGGTCGCCGCCACCGCCGCGAACGCCCAGCAACTCCCTACACAGACGCAACGTTGTTTTTACGTACGTGTCAACATTTATTCATTTGCCAACTTTGGCCTGCAGATCCTTACCACATGGGGCTTGGTTCTTGACTTGGGTGACGGCGCCCTGGGCCCTCCAGTCCAAGCTGTCCGGCGTGGACTGGAACTGAGCCTTGGACATGTTCACCGCGGCCACCGGCGTGTCCTCGGGACGGAGCCCGCCCGGCTGGTGACGGTACCCGAGGTGCTTCTCCACGAACTCTTCGTTGGTGAGGTCGGAGAACTGGTTGAGCCCGAGGGTGTACGTC
>NW_025272607.1:0-1360 GCF_018294505.1 Triticum aestivum | reverse complement strand
AAAGGTCGCAGCAAACTCGAAATCGGAAAGCTGGCAGATTTGCCAGTCCCACCCTCCCTCGTCCCACAGACGGAGCTCATCAAGAAGAACCTGGGAAGTAATGCGCTTGGACTGGACAGAGATGATGCCGGCGTTGGAAAGAGCAGGGATAGGAGCAGCAGCAGGGACCTTCCTGTCTAAGGCGAAAAAGGAGCACCCAGGAAGGCCAAGACCATAATGAACGAATGCAGGAGGTTTGGAGCGATTCTGACAGTCCACCGTGAGGTAGCCATCTTCCCTACAGATGAGGCAGAAAGGTGGGTTTTGACACCGCGACTGAAAATGACCAGGACGATGGCAAGCGAAGCAGATGATAGTAGGGTTGGCGACCTGAGATTGAGGAGGAATGCGACCAGGACCATGAGGGGGAGGAGGGAGAATACCAGCACCAGCCGCACCAGGCCTAGCCCCGACGCCCCGCCCGACAGCAGAGCCAACGGGGCGGGGAACCAGGGCCCCCGACGCACCACGCGGGGCGAAACGAGACGGGCCTCCAACATCCATCGCCGGAGCCCGCACCGACCCACCACCCAGGGGAGCAGCACCGAGCGGAGGAGGCGGCGGAACTGGCCCCGATGAGCCAGCCCGGCTCCCCGCAGCCGCCAACTCCCACGGATCAGCAGCAGCCGGCGGAGCCCCATGCAAGGACCGCGAAGGTCCGACGGCCCAGATCCGGAGGCGCGCAGGGACGAACCGGCCGCCGCCGCCGACCCCGCCTCCAGGGTGAGCGACGCCTGGAGCTTAGCACGCAGCGCAACTTCATACTCAAGATCGGTCGCCGCCTCGCTAGATCCATCGCGCCCCCGCTTCTGGTCGGAGACCGCCTCGCTGCAGGACCCGCGCGAGCGGTCCATCGCGACCACCGTCGCAAACGAACGAGAGAGGGGAGGAGGAGGAGCAGATCTGACGAAGGAGCGAATGGGGAGACGCCGCCGACGCAGATCTGAGGAGAAGGCAGGGAACCCTAGAAATGGGGGAACCGCTCCCTTTCGGACCCATAAATACCTGGTCCGAGCCAGGCCCGGTTCGACAGAAGGCACCAAGGTGGGCTGGACCTGGGTCAACCGCGGCCCGGGACCCAAAGAAGGGAGGGGGAGAAAGCAGAAACACACTCCAGGGTAGGGGCCGAGCCAGGCCCACCAGGCCCAACACTCGACACAGGAGCCCGCGGACCGGGCCCAGCCACAGGCACCACCACCAGCCCCAGCGCCAGATCTAGGGCAGGCGCCGGCGCCGCCGACGATGGGGAAGCCGGAGCCACATCCCCAGGGGACGGCCAGGGGAGGAGGGCCACCGGAGAGGGGGACGGCGACCCCCCCCC
>NW_025272606.1:0-1360 GCF_018294505.1 Triticum aestivum | reverse complement strand
TTGGAGCAAGAACAAGCATGGAGATGATGGCATGCGCATGGGGGACAAGAACGGAGTTACAAGTGATGATTTCAGGACGTTGAAGCCACCATAATGCGTGCATGAAGCCTTGGACGCAATATAGAAGATGCTACTTCATAACTTTCGTCCAGAGGCTATTTCAGGTGCTGCGTCACCTTATTATTGGGCCAGGCCCATGTAATTTCGAAATACTTGAGTATAGGCTATTTTTAGAGTCCGTATGTGTGGGGAAACAAGAGATAGGGCTGGTTTCGGACCCCTTCCCCAAGGGCCACGAAATTCCCCCCTCTTCCTCCATATATACAGCCCTTAGGGCGTCGTTTAGACTTTGGGTTTTGTTTAGATTAAAAGTTCGTCATAGCTGCAACTTCGCGTACTTCGTTTGTGTTCAACGACCAGACAAAGGCGTCACAGAACCCCACCTTGATCAATAAAGCTTTCATCTTATATTCGCAATATCCAGATTGCAATCTCAGTTTCTTGCTTGTTCTTCGTTTGCTCGCAGGAAACAGACCCTCGTGGTCAGGTTGATCGTACTCCGGCGTGGTCAATAACCTCTCGGAGTTGGTTTAGCGATTGCTAAGGCGCGACGTCATCGCACGTTCGTAGTCGGATCGTCAAAGTCGACTTCCACCAAAGCGATATCCATCATCTCATCGAAAAACGGGACACCTTTGCCTCTATCAGAAAATGGCGCACTTTATACCATGTCATAAAAGCTATGATGCTGTTAATGTTGCTGATTTGTTCTTTCGTGAAATTATTCGCTTGCATGGTGTGCCAAATACTATTGTTTCAGATCGTGATACTAAATTTCTTAGCCACTTTTGGAGATGTTTATGGGCTAAGTTGGGGACTAAACTGCTTTTTAGTACTACTTGTCACCCCCAAACTGATGGTCAAACTGAAGAAGTCAATAGAACATTGTCTACTATGCTTAGGGCTGTTTTGAAGAATAATAAGAAAATGTGGGAAGAATGCTTGCCTCATATTGAATTTGCTTATAATCGTTCATTGCATTCTACTACTAAGATGTGCCCTTTTGATATTGTGTATGGTTTCCTACCTCGTGCACCTATTGATTTGTTGCCTCTTCCATCTTTGGAGAAGGTTAATTTTGATGCTAAAGAACGTGCTGAATTGATTTTAAAAATGCATGAGTTAACTAAGGAAAACATTGAGCGTATGAATGCTAAATATAAACTTGCTGGAGATAAGGGTAGAAAACATGTTGTGTTTGCACCTGGAGATCTTGTTTGGTTACATTTGCGTAAGGATAGATTTCCTAATTTGCGCAAATCAAAGCTAATGCCACGTGCTGATGGTCCTTTTAAGGTGT
>NW_025272605.1:0-1360 GCF_018294505.1 Triticum aestivum | reverse complement strand
GTACGTATACACGATGTAGAAATATGTGGAGCTGGGTTGGCTATATATGGTAGCAAAAGATTAGCAATAATCAATTCAAAGATGCAATGTTGAATAAACGCTCAACGACGGTACTGTGCTGGTCCTAGGCTAGACCGGACTAGAGACGCGAGCCTAGAACACTAATGAGGTCACGTCGTAGCACAACTAGCATCAATGAAGGATACTAAGTAGCTCTGGACAGCAAGATATAAGTGAAGATCACAACGGCAGTAAAGATAATGAGGTGAAACAACAGCCAAGCAGGATATATCAACAACTTTGTCTCCAACTTTCCTCTGAAAAAGTTTGTGCCGATTTTTTTGTTTTTTTTTCTTCTCTTTTTTTTTCCTCACACTTTTTTTTTCTTTCTCTCCTTTTTTTCTCTCTGACTTTTTTTTCTCCTTTTTTTTCTCGTTTTTCTCTCTCTTTTTTTCTCCCTCTTTCCAAAACAAACTAGATAAGATGCAGATTGGATCAAGTGAAGATGTGAATGATCTCAACTATTATTATGACAATGAATGGTGGGTAGCACGTGGTGGAAATTGATGGATGGGTGGTGGACAGCGGAAGAGATAATGATGCAGTGGTGGCGTGACTAATGTGAATAGAACTCGAAACTCTAAACGAACTAGGCACTAAGACCAGCAACTCGACACGACGATGCAACCGATAATTCAACTATGCAAGCAATGAAAAGAAAATTGCAAAGGCTCAGACTGGCTTGGACCAAGGATGAATAGATCTAACTCTTTTTTGTGGCTTTTTCTTGGACAATAGGTAAGAAAATAAATCTAATCTAGGAAAACTGGAAATTCTCACCGAGCAACCTGAAAACTGATACCACTTGATAGAGGCGGGGTGTCCCGATCTTTCGATGAGATGATAACTATCGATTTGGTGGAGACGACTTTGACGATCCGACTACAAACGTGCACGACGTTGCGCCTTAGCAATCGCTAGACCAATCTCCTCAGGTTACTGACGATGCCGGAAGCACGGTCAGCCTGACCACGAAGGTCTATTCCTGCAAGCAATCGAAGAACGAGCAAGAATATGATCAAGCAATCTGAATATTGCAAATATATATGAGGTATTGATAATGGTGGGTATCCGAAAAGTGGTCTTGGTCTGGTCGTTGGACACAAACGAAGCACACGAAGTTGCAATGGCTAACTTTTAACTAAACAAATCCCAAGGAAAAGCTACTAGATGGATCTACTTATATAGGAGCAAGGGGTGGCGGCCAAGGAGGTGGGAGGACGTCCCAAGGCAGCCTAAAACTAAATCTAGGTCTTACAAGGCCAATGGGCCCAAGTGGAGGTGATGTAACACCTTTGGA
>NW_025272604.1:0-1360 GCF_018294505.1 Triticum aestivum | reverse complement strand
AAACAATTCCAGTTTAGTGATTTTCATCTGTGAAACGCATCTGAAGTGGCTCCAGTAGCTCTGGAACATTTCCGGCTTTTATCTCGGAAAATTCCAAAAAGCTTCCAGAATGATTCTGGCACCCTCCAAGTATTATCAGGCATGTGCCGAAACCAATTTGACTTAGTAGTATATCCCAAAACAACTTTTCGGTTTCATCGAAACTTATCCGATACCTCTCTCTGTGGTACTATTCCGCTGTCCGAAACCTTTCCGGTGTCCGAAACTTTTCCGGTGATTTTCTCTCAGACTCCCTGTCTAGTATTCAGCAGATAGATGACCCTTAAGCGTGTGACCCTATAGGTTCAGCGAAGTATAGACATGACCCGGAACCGCTTCCGACCAATGATCAACATCGGAGCCGTGGACACACATATTGACCCTATACCTACACGAATAAATATTCGAGTGAACCTCCAGTTGTAGTGAGCTATTCCTATTGCTTCACGATATATCACAAACACCCGAGGTGAGATTTATTGCATCCCCGTGGATGAACAATTTATCCACCATGCAAGTTACCTCGTTACCGGTTTTGTTCTCTTTTCTCGTTTCCGTGTTCTGGCATCCCAGTGATCAAATCACAAGGTTTCTGGCCAAACGGTCATGGTTACAGTAACATCGAGAGGGCCCGAGAGTATATCTCCATTGTCGAAGGAGCAAATCCCAATCTTGAGCTATCTTGTTACTTCCCATACTTTTCCGTGAACCCATAAGCCGCCGTAATAGCCACCCAGTTACGGATGACATTTAACAAACCCCAAAGTCCACGAAGCAAGCACGAAGGAACTTGATACTCTCATGGTCTAAGGAATTATGCAAACATTAACTATCTCAATGATATTAATCATAAACTTGGGATGAAAGAATCTCATAGCATCAGTTTGGGTCGATTCAACACAAGTGTTCTACCAACATCGTGCCCTCAAAATTGCCAGCGTAGACATGCCTATGATCGGGAAAACGGGACCATCATACAATACTTGAGCCAGTCTTAGAGGCAAGACTAGGAATACATTTTACCATTTAGTATACCACACGTGCACATGAGTTTCCCTCCGAGCCTCGTGGATATTGCAGACTCAAGAATCATTGCAGTTATAGCATGGAAGCTAAACCTTCATTACAAACTTTGGAGATACAAAATAACTGTTATTACTGCCTCTAGGGCATATCTCCTACAGACTCGCACTTGCACTAGAGTCATAATCTAGTTACATGGCTTCCCTAACACCAATGGCTATCCGGTGCTGCTCATGCTTTGCTCGTGGTAGAGGATTTGTCATCGGGTCTGGCACGTTCAGATCCGTGTGAACTTTGC
>NW_025272603.1:0-1360 GCF_018294505.1 Triticum aestivum | reverse complement strand
TGGATGCATAGATTAGTATGTCGAACCAAGTTCAACATATTTCTTCCGGATAACCCATGCAGAAAGGTAGAACTGGCAGAGTCACGATTTATGAGTGGAGATCTCCTCAAGAGTACTCTAATTGTGATCTTTTAATCCAGAAGAACTCCTGCCAAGAGTGGTTCATGGTAATTGGAAGAAGGAAATACCACGGACCTCGAGGACTATCACAAGGTTACTAATATCCTAAAGGAGCTAGCAATTACTAACAACATGAAGTAGGTAGAGTGAATCTCGGGTTCAAGAACCCAGGAGCAGAATACCTACTACTAAGTAGCATCACGGGATGCTTTCGAGAATGATGGCCAGAATCATCACACTGGGAACACAAATCCTGGCTAATTACTAGATGATCCCCTAAGACACCTAGGGTCACAATAATATCTCCAACATATATGTCAAGGTAACGAAGTACCTCAACTCACTGATTAGTGTGGTTAATCTGGCCCATGGGAACATTGAAACGGGAAGAAAGGATTTACAATTGCATCAGACTACTTAGAAACCTGGGATGACTCGGACAGCATAACGGCTGTAAATGCTCAGAAAAGATTTGAGACATTCACAAAAATGGTGGCATAACCACTCAGAAGCACAATATCAGGGTTTCGAGATCAACAATTAACATACGGGAGTAGTAGGAACTGAACTGAGACTTAAGTCCAACAATCTTATAAGTCTACGGATTAGTAACACGTGATCCTGATAGAAAGAAGAGATAGCCTAGTTCTTAATCCCCGTAGAAGAGAAGATGATGACTCAGATCAGAAGGCCATGAGGTATAAGGAGTAAAAGAGCCTTACGTTCCATCCCACAATCAATTCCCTTATATAACTAAGGAATTTCTAGACTCAACTTCGACCAGTTTGGCTTGGTAATCCTACAGGCAGTCAAGCTCTGATACCAACGCTGTCAGGACCCCGACTCAATGCCACATCGATCTAGCATGTAACACCTCATATCACTTTGCGGCCTCATGCACGGTATTCCCACGGGTGTCGCCTTACCTTTGCCCGGGACCGTTTGCGCCTTTTGGCACACGTATATGATAGTGTCGCTAGCATCCATATGATAAGGAGCCCGGGCTGACATGGCTAGTCGTAAACCCAAAGTGGCACAGACTTACAGGGACAGGCATCCATGACCCAGCATCGAACGTGTCGGTCATCAGCGAGTGAATCCAGGCTGTAGCACTGGGCTAGCAGGACTCCGGTGAACCGGGCTGTAGCGGGCTAACAGGACTCCGGTATTCATCGCGTGACATTTCCCCGAAGGGACAGACACAGGAACGAAGAAGGACACATGCCGGCCAGCCTAAGTG
>NW_025272602.1:0-1360 GCF_018294505.1 Triticum aestivum | reverse complement strand
GCCCCTCCCTAGATGGGATCTACAAGGGGGCCGGCGCCCCCCTGGCCCCTATATATAGTGGAGGGGAGGGAGGGCAGCCGCACCCCAAGTCCCTGGCGCCTCCCTCCCTCCCGTGACACCTCTTCCTCCCCGCTTGCGCTTGGCGAAGCCCTACCGGGATCCCGCTACTTCCACCACCACGCCGTCGTGCTGCTGGATCTCCATCAACCTCTCCTTCCCTTGCTGGATCAAGAAGGAGGAGACGTCTGTCCCAACCGTACGTGTGTTGAACGCGGAGGTGCCGTCCGTTCGGCGCTCGGTCATCGGTGATTTGGATCACGACGAGTATGACTCCATCAACCCCGTTCTCTTGAACGCTTCCGCTTGCGATCTACAAGGTTATGTAGATGCACTCCTCTCCCTCTCGTTGCTAGATGTCTCCATAGATTGATCTTGGTGATGCGTGGAAAATTTTAAAATTCTGCTACATTCCCCAACACTGGCATCATGAGCCAGGTCTATGCGTAATTTCTATGCACGAGTTGAACACAAGTTGTTGTGGGAATTGATTTTGTCAATTTACTTGCCGTTACTAGTCTTATCTTGATTCAGCGACATCTTGGGATGAAGCGGCCCGGACCGACCTTACACGTACGCTTACGTGAGACTGGTTCCACCGACTGACATGCACTAGTTGCATAAGGTGGCTAGCGGGTGTCTGTCTCTCCCACTTTAGTCGGATCGGATTCGATGAAAAGGGTCCTTATGAAGGGTAAATAGAAATTGGCATAGCACGTTGTGGTTTTGGCGTAGGTAAGAAACGTTCTTGCTAGAAACCTATAGCAGCCACGTAAAACTTGCGACAACAATTAGAGGACGTCTAACTTGTTTTTGCAGCATATGCCATGTGATGTGATATGGCCAAAAGGATGTGATGAATGATATATGTGATGTATGAGATTGATCATGTTCTTGTAATAGGAATCACGACTTGCATGTCAATGAGTATGACAACCGGCAGGTGCCATAGGAGTTATCTTAATTTATTTATGACCTACGTGTCAACATAAACGTCATGTGATTACTTTACTTTATCGCTAATCGTTAGCCATAGTAGTAGAAGTAATAGTTGACGAGACAACTTCATGAAGACACGATGATGGAAATCATGATGATGGAGATCATGGTATCATGCCGGTGACAACGATGATCATGGCGCCCCGAAGATGGAGATCAAAAGGAGCAAAATGATATTGGCCATATCATGTCACTATTTGATTGCATGTGATGTTTATCATGTTTTACATCTTATTTGGTTAGAACGACGGTAGCATAAATAAGATGATCCCTCGCAATAATTTCAAGAAAGTGTTCCCCCTAA
>NW_025272601.1:0-1360 GCF_018294505.1 Triticum aestivum | reverse complement strand
TGTGCTATAGGACTGATGGTAATTTTTCATAATTTTTTGTGATGGAGAAGTATCTGAACACTTCCCTCTACGCGGATTGCTCTTCGCACGTCTACGACTGTGGCCGGCGGCCTCCGGGGGCTAGCATACCGTCAAATCTTGCGTAGGCGGCCTCTCACAAATCTGGAAGTGTTGAGGCGGTTGCAAACGCCCAGCACGCGTCTCCGGGGTGTGCCCCCCCCCTCACGGACGCCGCCGCCGCCGGCACCTGGAGGGGGGAAACGGACACGTCGGGTCTACACGGAGTGGATGTAGCTGTGGGTTTGGCCCGGATGTTGCTCCAAAGTGTTCCTCTGGGCCGACCTAACACAACCGGGTGGAGAGGTCCACTGGTCAAAGCCCGTCCGTGCAAAGTCAAAGGGCTAGATCCCGTGGTCAAACGCTACAGGGTTAGCCGGGACGGGGGCCCTAGGGGGTAGCAATGCCACCGGAGTGTCGTACCAGGCCCTCATACATGCGGGGTGGTGTTGTGGCATGTCCGAAGAGGCGGCACGCGTCTCCGGGTTGTGGCCCCCCCACGGACGGCAATGAAACTGCAGTAGACGTTCTGCGGTAACGATGCAGCGTGAATATTATTAAATACTTGGAGCGCGATAAAATCATGAGTTTTTTACACAACGTGGGCACATGTGCTATAGGACTGATGGTAATTTTTCATAATTTTTTGTGATGGAGAAGTATCTGAACACTTCCCTCTACGCGGATTGCTCTTCGCACGTCTACGACTGTGGCCGGCGGCCTCCGGGGGCTAGCATACCGTCAAATCTTGCGTAGGCGGCCTCTCACAAATCTGGAAGTGTTGAGGCGGTTGCAAATGCCCAGCACACGTCTCCGGGGTGTGCCCCCCCCTCACGGACGCCGCCGCCGCCGGCACCTGGAGGGGGGAAACGGACACGTCGGGTCTACACGGAGTGGATGTAGCTGTGGGTTTGGCCCGGATGTTGCTCCAAAGTGTTCCTCTGGGCCGACCTAACACAACCGGGTGGAGAGGTCCACTGGTCAAAGCCCGTCCGTGCAAAGTCAAAGGGCTAGATCCCGTGGTCAAACGCTACAGGGTTAGCCGGGACGGGGGCCCTGGGGGGTAGCAATGCCACCGGAGCGTCGTACCGGGCCCTCATACATGCGGGGTGGTGTTGTGGCATGTCCGAAGAGGCGGCACCCGTCTCCGGGTTGTGGCCCCCCTCACGGACGGCAATGAAACGGTAGTAGACGTTCTGCGGTAACGATGCAGCGTGAATATTATTAAATACTTGGAGCGCGATAAAATCATGAGTTTTTTACACAACGTGGGCACATGTGCTATAGGACTGATGGTAATTTT
>NW_025272600.1:0-1360 GCF_018294505.1 Triticum aestivum | reverse complement strand
GCAAGAACATTTATGCACCTATTTACTAGAAGAATGAATAAATGAATGTCAGGGCTAGAGATCATTACTGTTTGTTATCCAGGAAATACAAAAGTTTGGATTGTTGAATGCATTCTGAATTCTAGCTATACAAAAGTTTTTTCCTTCTGAAATGTGTTTTTCTTCTTCTTCCTGTTTTGAGTAGTTTGCGTAAGTTTTCTGAAATGATGATGTATTTTTCTTAATTCAGCGAACCGTGAGATGGACTTAGAAGAAGAAACTGTCTCCTGATTGCAGTTGATTAATTAGTATATATGTTGTAGACTTGTAGCATACCTACCTCTATATGGTTTTATATTTCAACTTGATTTCTGAATATTCCAAACCACACGCGAAGTCCTTTCTTACAAGAAGAAGTTTCTCTTCATAACAGTGAACAAAACTACTGTCAATCAGCTCAGTTCTAGTGCTGTTGGATTTTTTTTAATTGGCTTCTTGCAGTTTTGAAAATTCAGTTTATTCGGTTACTGAAAATTTAGTTAATTCAGTTAGGCACACAAATTTCAGAACTTTTGTGTGCCCTAGTACTTGGTGTTTGTAGAAAACCAGGAGTGTCAATGGGACTAGAATTCACTTGTTCTTATATGGGTTTGTAAAACTTGTTCATGTACTGAACTACTAATGCCTTGTGATGCTCTGAATTACTTGTGATGCCTCTGAATTACTTGTGATCACATTGAGAAAGACTTGTAAAGATGATGATCATCTTTAACAGAAAACAATTTGTGATGATTTTGCTAGTTTGCTGGGTTTTGCCTCTGACCATCGTGTCGTGATGATTTTGCAGGTACCCCGAGAGGCCCTTGAGTTTGCCGGAATGTCGATTAACTTCCGTTCCGGCAAATTCAGGTACTCCATATGTCCTATTTTCAGCAAAGGTCATGCTGAAATTTTCCGTGAATTTTAGCATGACTTTGCTAAAAATAGGACATATGGGGTACTTGTGACTAATGCATAGGCCGGGGTATCTTAGTAGTTAATTAAGTAGGATCAAGTGCCCCGGCGTACTTGTGACTAATGCATGGCTTTTAGGGTGCCTCGGTGTCGATAAAAACCGAAATGATGAAAAGTTAGGCTTTTAGGGTGCCTTGGCGTCGAAAAACCCTCAATGATAAAAGCTTAGATTTTAGGATGCCTCGGTGTCGACAAACCCTAAATGATGAGACCATGATCTTGTTCCTTGACAATAACCAACTTTTTGACCAAACTTTGTTTCTATTTAGAGAGAAACATGGCCCACAACGATGAGGCCGGGGGTTCGGGCGGCAAGGCATTCTGGGAGCTGTCCCAGGAGATGGAGGAACAACCTCACTTGTATGAG
>NW_025272599.1:0-1360 GCF_018294505.1 Triticum aestivum | reverse complement strand
AGAATAAATTGTTGTTCTGTTTACATGAATAAAACTTTATATGGTTACACACCCAATGAAAATAGTTCATTGGATCTCGATCTTAGTAATACACATATTCATAATATTGAAACCAAAAGATGTAAAGTTAATAATGATAGTGCAACTTATTTATGGCACTGCCGTTTAGGTCATATTGGTGTAAAGCGCATGAAGAAACTCCATGCTGATGGGATTTTGGAATCACTTGATTATGAATCACTTGATGCTTGCGAACCATGCCTTATGGGCAAGATGACTAAAACGCCGTTCTCCGGAACAATGAAGCAAGCAACAGATTTGTTGGAAATCATACATACCGATGTATGTGGTCCGATGAATATTGAGGCTCGAGGCGGATATCGTTATTTTCTCACCTTCACAGATGATTTGAGCAGATATGGATATATCTACTTGATGAAACATAAGTCTGAAATAATTGAAAGGTTCAAAGAGTTTCAGAGTGAAGTGGAAAAATCATCGTAACAAGAAAAATAAAGTTTCTGCGATCTGATCACGGAGACGAATATTTGAGTTACGAGTTTGGTCTTCAATTAAAACAATATGGAATAGTTTCATAGCTCACGCCACCTGGAACACCACAATGTTATGGTGTGTCCGAACGTCGTAACCGCGCTTTATTGGATATGGTGCGATCTATGATGTCTCTTATTGATTTACCATTGTCGTTTTGGGGTTATGCATTAGAGACAGCTGCATTCATGTTAAAAGGGCACCATCTAAATCCGTTGAGACGACACTATATGAACTGTGGTTTAGCAAGAAACCCAAGTTGTCGTTTCTTAAAATTTGGGGCTGCGATGCTTATGTGGAAAAGTTTCATCCTGATAAGCTCGAACCCCAATCGGAGAAGTGCGTCTTCATAGAATACCCAAAGGAAATTGTTGGGTACACCTTCTATCACAGATCCGGAGGCAAGATATTCGTTGCTAAAAATGGATCCTTTCTGGAGAAGGAGTTTCTCTCGAAAGAAGTGAGTGGGAGGAAAGTAGAACTTGATGAGGTAACTGTACCTGCTCCCTTATTGGAAAGTAGTTCATCACAGAAATCAGTTCCTGTGACAAATACACCAATTAGTGAGGAAGCTAATGATATTGATCATAAAACTTCAGATCAAGTTACTACAGAACCTCGTAGGTCTTCCAGAGTAAGATCTGCACCAGAGTGGTGTAGTAATCATGTTCTGGAAGTCATGTTACTAGACCATGATGAACCTACGAACTATGAGGAAGCGATGATGAGCCCAGATTCCGCGAGATGGCTTGAGGCCATAAAATCTGAGATATGATCCATGTATGACAACAAAGTATGGACTTTGATT
>NW_025272598.1:0-1360 GCF_018294505.1 Triticum aestivum | reverse complement strand
TGTCGCTCCGCCACAAAGTAACAGTCGGGGGCCGTCGGGAACCCAGGCCCACCTCTACCGGGATGGAGCCACCTGTCCTTTCAGCCCCCTCGTCAGAATCACTTGCGGGTACTCAATGAGCTGACCCGACTTTAGTCACCATCTGTATAGTATGTATGTATGTATAGTATATACCCGTGATCACCTCCCAAGTGATCACGGCCCGATAGTATAGCAAGGCAGACTGACAAGAATGTAGGGCCAATGATGATAAACTAGCATCCTATACTAAGCATTTAGGATTGCAGGTAAGGTATCAACAGATGTAGCGACAATGTCAGGCTATGCATCAGAATAGGATTAACGAAAGCAGTAACATGCTACACTACTCTAATGCAAGCAGTATATAGGAGAATAGGCGATATCTGGTGATCAAGGGGGGGGGCTTGCCTGGTTGCTCTGGCAAGAGAGAGGGGTCGTCAACACCGTAGTCGAATTGGCCAGCAGCAGCGTCGGTCTCGTAGTCTACCGGAGAGAAGAGGGGGAAGAAACAATGAATACAAGTAAACAGATGCATATCGATGCATGACATGTCAAGAAGCGATGCTAGGCGTGCCCTAACGTGGTATGAGGGGGTACTGGTTAGGGGGGAAAAACATCCGGGGAAGTTTTCCCGGTTCCGGACGTCTGTCAGACAGATGAACCGGAGAGGAAAGTTTGCAGGTTCGATAGGTTAGAGGCGTGTGGTGGACGAACGGACTGCGTATCCGGATTCGTCACGTCGTTCTGAGCAACTTTCATGTTGAAAATATTTTAATCCGGATTACGGATTAAAAGATATGATTTTTAAAAGATTTTATTAATTACAGGAATTTAATTAATTATTTAATTAATTTCGAAAATGCTTTTATGACATCAGCATGATGTCATGCTGACATCATCAGTCAACAGGGTTGACCGAGTCAACCCTGACAGGTGGGTCCCGCATGTCATTCTCTAATATCTAATTAACCTAATCAGAGTTAATTAACATTAGTTAATTAGGTTAATTAGTGATTAGGGTTAATTAATCAGAATTAATTAGACTAATTAATTACTTAATTAATTAATTAATTAATTAATTAGTTAATTAGTTTTAATTCATTTTCATTTTATTTTTATTCCCTGCTTTAATTAAAAAAAAACGTTCTGTTGTGTGGGGGGGTGGGGCCCCCATGTCATTGGCCCCGAGGGGCAAACGGACAAGCGGGCGCGCGGGGCGATGCCCGTTCGGGCGCACCCCAGGAGGACATGGCGCCCGCGCCCGCGCCCGAGGCCAGCGGGGGCCGGGGCGGCCGAGGCCCAAGACGGCGGCCGGAGGCCGCAGCGACGGCGCGACCGG
>NW_025272597.1:0-1360 GCF_018294505.1 Triticum aestivum | reverse complement strand
TCCCGTGCACGACCGAACCCCGGCGGCCGCAGCCGAGCTCACCGCCGTCGACTCCGGCCACCCCGACCCCAACGGGCTCCGCCAAGAGATGCGGGTTGTCCTCAGCTCCACTCCGGTGGCCTCCGCGGTCCATTTGGTGGCCGAAACGACCAAAACCACTCTCGCCGCCGCGCTAATGGTCGCCGCCGGCCAGAACTCCGGCGGGCTGACGTGGCTTAGTTAATTAGTCACTAACCCCCCCACCTACTGACGCTGACAAGTGGGCCCAGGGCCTAGTCAAAGCTAACCAGCCCGGGTCAACGCGGGATTAGCCCCTGTGTCACTGACGTGTGGACCCCACACGTCAGGTTTGACCCGAGCCAGCCCTGTTGACCTGCTGATGCCACTGTGACGTCAGGCTGACGCAGTAATTGAATTTCTGGATTTAAATTAAATCAGGAAATTCCAGAATATTATTTAAACTTCAAAAATTCATAACTTTTATTCTGTAACTCCAAATTGGACAAATTATATATGAAAATTGATCAGAAAAATCCAATCTATCCATCTGTACTATTTTCATGCATGATCAAACAAGTTAAATTGATGTTTTAATCAGAACAAGGAAAAGCACTTTAAAAGGCCATATTGAATTTGAAATTTGAATCCTTGATTCAAATTTGTTCAAACACATCTGGTTTTAGCTGCATTAGCCCAACACACTCATATTGCCATGTTTCATGCATGCATCATATTGTTGCACATTGTTTGGTGATGCTTGTGTATCGGTGTCCTTTGCGACAGGATCTGTTCTCGAGGAGTACCGTGATTACCCTAACGAAGAACCGTATCCGTGCAACGAACCATCAGGCAAGCAACCAATTATTTGATCATATCGATACAATCCCATGTTCTCGCTCCTGCTCTCTTTTACTGCATTAAGACAACGCGATTCAAACTGCTGTGTGCTACGGTAGTTGAACCCATTTCCTCTGCATGACCTGTCATTGCCACAGTAACTAGATGAAACCCACTAGCATGTGTAGGAGTTGATTGAGCCATATGTATGTGTTGTTCCTACCTTGCTATGCCTGCTATGCTTAGAGTCGTGTCAGGTCTGGTTCATCTGGGTGATGGGCTAGAGTGAAATGATTATGTCGGTAATGAGAGTGGTGTGGTGAACACGATTTGGTAAAGGTATCGATGAGAGGCCATGTAGGAGTACATGGTGGGTTGTTTCATTGAAGCCGACCTTAAGCACTGAGATCTGTATGTGTGATTTAAGAATCAGCTACTACCATGCATTGGGCCCGAAACCAATGGACCCTCTCGACTTCTTATTCACCCTAGTTCTCCGTCCAGGAGTTGCAAGTAGTTTCTG
>NW_025272596.1:0-1360 GCF_018294505.1 Triticum aestivum | reverse complement strand
CCATCCTGAACAGGTTGACCACCATTAGCACATAGATAGACAACAATATAGAAGCTGAATCCAACGGAATGAAAATTGCAACATATAGTCTTCACATCCGAACAAAATGAACGAATGCATTCCTCTTCAAATGATCACATATCCATAAATTGCGAAGCCACGAAGAATTAAGGTAGAGAAATAAATCAACAAGGTACGGATCAAGAACGAATAATCGGTAAGAAATCCCAATCTCAAACCAATATCCGTGGAAGAAGAACTAGAGCTACTAGATTTCCCACCTATGAAACTCCCGAACCTTTCCGGTTATGCAATCAGGTGTTGGGGATACAGGGGAAGCACAATATCTCACCCAAACTAGCAAATCCTACATCCAGCTGTATCCATCCTTCAACACATAACCAGGAAAACTTCGGAAACCATCTACCTCAACCTTCAAAAAAACATCCGTTATACAAGTTATGGCGATACTCCCGAACTCCCGCCCCGGTACTGGGTGGCGTCGAGGTTATCTCACCAACGAACTGCATAAAAGAGATTTTTGATGTCGGCGAACATATCTCAAGTATACCAGATTTGCAACGATAAAATTGTGACGACAACACCTCGGAGCTCAACTCCCCGGGACACTGCCACAACCCCTAAAGACAGGAGGCACCAAGAACAATGTTCTCGTCACAAAACCATCGGAACAAAACCAAGATACTCGCGTGATCCTAAAAAAAATTTTAAGTTAAATTTGAGAAGAGAAGAGTCAAAACTCTACGTCAGGATGCCTTACCAGAGCGATGAGGAGACTGGGAAGTAAAAAGAATTCCTAAGCTCTCCGATATATAATTCCTAAGGACTCAAAACATTTTTTTTAGACACAACTCGGCTGCTAAAAACGATCAAGCAATGGGGCTCCTAAGGTCGGGGAAGGCTCTGATTACCAACTTGTAACGCCCTCGATGCGGCTATAGCTCCCACGTGTCGAGGCACGACTTAGAGGCATAACCGCATTGAAAGCAATGTCGCAAGTCAGGCAATCATTACAACATCCCATGTAATATATATAATAAAAGGGGGAGATGACATAGTTGGCTTACACTCGCCACGTCACATCAGAGTACATAAATAACATCCATCAAACAAACACTCATGGCCCGACTACGGCGCCAAAATAGAAAAGACCCCCAACATGCGACAAGGTCCTGAATCGATAACCCCAACTAGGCACCACTACTGATCATCTGGAAAGGACACGTAGTATCGCTGAGAGTCCTCGTCGAACTCCCACCTGAGCTCGTAATCGTCAACTGGAGCAGAATCACCTGGACCTGCATCTGGAGTTGAAGTATCTGTGAGCCACAGGGACTCA
>NW_025272595.1:0-1360 GCF_018294505.1 Triticum aestivum | reverse complement strand
ATTTATAGCGCATCCATGGCGGTTCCGCGGCCGAGGATAAGGGCGCCGGCGAACCGCCGCTCTGTAGCGATCAGGGCGACGTGGCGGCGACGAGAGCTAGAGGACGCCCTTGTGGATGAGTCTAAGCTGCTCCAGGGGCAGGTGGCGAGCGGGAGAGGCTCGGACGGCCGTGGCGGCTAGCTCCTGGCTTGCCGAAGACGTGGCGAGGGGCTGCTTGGCGCGTTCTGGTGAGAGGGAGAGTGCGTGGCGCGGCTCTGCAGTGTGGGCAAAACCAGGGGCGAGACGCGGCGGCTCGGGCGCGGCACGTGCAAAACGCGTGCTCTGGGCGCGAGCAGAGCACGCACGGGACGTGCTCGACAAAATGCCAGGGCAAGCTAGAGGTCTCGGGTGAGGTTGGGGTTTAACAGACCTAGGTTAGGAGTAACTAGGAGTTTAATGGACAAGGTGGTTAGGCAAGGGAAGCAAGTTCATAGTGCAAACTAAAACTCATGTCAAAACTGGTCATGCCCATAATGTGTTTGACAGAATGCCACACGCACCTAGGCATTTCTTGGAGTGGTCAAATCTTCCAGAGTGGGGTCTCTTTAGATGAAAGAGAGGGTGGTGAGGTTAGTTTGCCAAAAGAAGAAACTTGCTAGTGCAAGTTTTGCAAATCTTCAGTTTTGGACAGAAGGTAAAAGGCATCAATGCATGGACCAAAATTCTCCCAATGGGTTCATGCTCTTGGACTTAAGGGTTTTGCAGGGAGGACTACAAGTAGGAAAAGGAAATTACAGCAAAAGGTGCAAGTTAAAATATAGTTGTAGTACAAATCATCAAGTTGGACCAGAATGGAAATGAGTTTGATTCACTCAAATTTTTCAAAGAACAACACTGGGTTTTTGCAAAAAAGTTAGTTAGTATACTCCTGTTGACATCCCACTGGACCAGATTTGAAAACTAGGTGTAGAAGCTTTAAAGAAATATTTAAATAGGTTGTAGTGCAAAACTGCCCACTGGACCAGATTTGAAAACTAGGTGTAGAAGTCAAAATATTCAATGAATGAAATATATTTTTGCATAAAAGAGATTTAAAAACATCACATGGCATCTCCAATTTTTGGTAGAATTTTTGAATGGATTTATAAAAGGGTTTAAGTGCAAATGGAACCCTAAAACTTATGAAAACCAATTTAGAGAATCCAAGCTCAGGGAAAAAATAATTATATAAATAATCCTACTGATAAAAGAATTGTTTTATTTGAGAGGGTAAATGAGTCCAATAAAATTGGGAAGTTTTTTCACTTGAGGTAAAAACTCCATAAAAATAAAGGGAAGAAAGGTTCTGAAATCAAAAGAAAATCCAGAAAACAAAAGTTTA
>NW_025272594.1:0-1360 GCF_018294505.1 Triticum aestivum | reverse complement strand
TGAAAAGACTTCCTCGATCCGAGTTAATTTCCAAAGGAACACCATGGAGAGACACTATTCGGGAGATGTACAAATCTGCCAGCTGACTAGCGGTTATACTCTCACGAACAGGTAAGAAATGAGCTACTTTGGAAAGACGATCGACCACGACGAAGATAGCATTATTCCCTCTCTTGGTCCTGGGAAAACCGGTAATGAAATCCATACCAATTTTATCCCATTTCCATTCAGGAATAGCTAAGGGTTGAAGGGTGCCAGCAGGCCGTTGATGCTCTGCTTTTACACGTCGACAGACGTCGCAATTTGCAATATACTGAGCAATTTCTCTCTTCATCCTAGTCCACCAGAACCTCTGGCGTAGGTCCTGATACATCTTAGTACTACCGGGATGAATGGTGAGAGGAGATTCATGAGCTTCCTTAAGGATCAATCGCCTCAGGTTGCGCACTTTGGGAACCACTAGTCGATCCCCGAAGTATACGACTCCTTGATCATTAATGGAGAAACAATTCGCAATTCCTTTCTGAATGTTCCTCTTGATGCGGGAGATTCCCGGATCTACCTTCTGTGCTTTAATAATTTGATCCGTAAGGGTAGGTTTTGCCACCAAGGTGGAAAGAAAACCTTGAGGTATAATGTGAAGGTTAAGCTTCCGAAATTCCTCATGGAGAAGCGGTTGACTTTGTTGTAACATCAGGTTGTTACAATAAGATTTACGACTTAGCGCATCAGCCATGACGTTGGCTTTCCCTGGGGTGTAGGTTATTCCTAAGTCGAAGTCTGTGATCAATTCAACCCAACGTCTCTGCCTGAGATTCAAATCCGGTTGGGTGAAAATATACTTCAGACTTTGGTGATCAGTGAATATTTCACAACGATTACCAAGGAGGTAATGTCGCCAGGTCTTAAGTGCATAGACTACGGCTGCAAGCTCTAGATCATGAGTAGGATAATTCTCCTCATGTGGGTGCAATTGCCGTGAAGCGTAAGCAATTACGTGTCGATCTTGCATGAGAATGCAACCTAGTCCTTGTCGCGAGGCGTCGCAGTAGATAACAAAGTCCTTGGAGAAGTCTGGCGGTACCAGTACGGGAGCAGAGGTCAGGCGTCTTTTCAGTTCCTGAAAGCTGTGCTCACATTGTGGAGTCCATTCGAACTTCTTATCTTTCTTGAGGAGTTCGGTTAGAGGTTTAGCAACTTTGGAGAAGTTCTCGACAAAGCGACGGCAATAGCTCGCTAAGCCTAGAAAACTCCGAACTTGCTTGACCGATTCGGGTGGAGTCCAATTAAGGACGGCTTGAACTCGCTCAGGGTTAACAGCAATACCTTTACCAGATATTACATGACCCAGATAGGTCAC
>NW_025272593.1:0-1361 GCF_018294505.1 Triticum aestivum | reverse complement strand
GAATGGTTGTAGATTACCGACCTGTCAACTTGGTCACAATCAAGAACAAATACCCGCTTCCCAGGATCAACGATCTGTATGATCAGCTCGCTGGATCCTCAGTCTTCTCCAAGATGGATTTGAGGTTGGGATACCATCAAATCAAAATCAGAAACGGGGACATTCCTAAAACGGCCTTTGTTACTCGTTATGGCCAATACGAGTACACCGTCATGTCCTTCGGTTTAACCAACGCTCCAGCCACCTTTTCTCGGTTAATGAACTCAATCTTCATGGAGTATTTGGACAAATTCGTCGTAGTTTATCTCGATGATATACTCATCTACTCCAAGAACGAGGAAGAACATGCCGAACATTTAAGGCTAGTGTTGAAGAAACTTCGAGAGCATCGCCTTTATGCCAAATTTTCTAAATGTGAATTCTGGTTATCAGAAGTGACCTATCTGGGTCATGTAATATCGTGTAAAGGTATTGCTGTTAACCCTGAGCGAGTTCAAGCCATCCTTGATTGGACTCCACCCGAATCGGTCAAGCAAGTTCGGAGTTTTCTAGGCTTAGCGAGCTATTGTCGTCGCTTTGTCGAGAACTTCTCCAAGGTTGCTAAACCCCTAACCGAACTCCTCAAGAAAGATAAGAAGTTCGAATGGACTCCACAATGTGAGCACAGCTTTCAGGAACTGAAAAGACGCCTGACTTCTGCTCCCGTGCTGGTACCGCCAGACTTCTCCAAGGACTTCGTTATCTACTGCGACGCCTCGCGACAAGGACTAGGTTGCATTCTCATGCAAGATCGACACGTAATTGCCTACGCTTCACGGCAATTGCACCCACATGAGGAAAATTATCCTACTCATGATCTAGAGCTTGCAGCCGTAGTCTATGCACTTAAGACCTGGCGACATTACCTCCTCGGTAATCGTTGCGAAATATTCACTGATCACCAAAGTCTGAAGTATATTTTCACCCAACCGGATTTAAATCTCAGGCAGAGACGTTGGGTTGAATTGATCACAGACTTCGACTTAGGAATAACCTATACCCCAGGGAAAGCCAACGTCATGGCTGATGCGCTAAGTCGTAAATCTTATTGTAACAACCTGATGTTACAACAAAGTCAACCGCTTCTCCGTGAGGAATTTCGGAAGCTTAACCTTCACATTGTACCTCAAGGTTTTCTTTCCACCTTGGTAGCAAAACCTACTCTTACGGATCAAATCATCGCTGCCCAAAAGCGAGATAAGGGAATATCTAAAATCAAAGAGAACATTGCTAGCGGAGGTGCTAGTTGTTTCTCCACAAATGATCATGGTGTTGTGTACTTTGAGAACCGTCTAGTGGTTCCCAAGAACCAGCATCTACGG
>NW_025272592.1:0-1361 GCF_018294505.1 Triticum aestivum | reverse complement strand
AAGTAATCTATTCAATAGGCTCCGAGGAGCGAGATATTACAAACATGGGTCTCATGACCCAACATTCAGAGCATACAAATCAAGCACAAGCGGAAGCTATCATGTCTGAGTACAGACATCTATAAATGAAAAAGGCTGAGAAGCCTGACTATCTACCAAATCCTGCCGAGGCACAAGATCGTAGCTGAGGTAACAAGCTAAACGTCGAAGACCACGCGGAAATACTAGTGAGACTGAAGTCTCTCTGCAAAAACATAAAATAGGCAAACGTGAGTACAAATGTACCCAGCAAGACTTACATCAGAACTATCTACATATGCATCATTATCAACAAAGGGATGGTGGGGTTTAACTGCAGCAAGCCAGCTTTGACTCGGTGGCTATTCTGAACTACGACTGCGAGTAACTTTTTGAGGTGGCGCACACGAGTCCACATATTCACCATATCAATACACCACTATGGATCCGCTCCCGTCTCCCTACGAGAACACCATCCATAGCACTCACGCTTATCTTGCGTATTTTAGAGTATCCACTTTCACTTGTCTATGAACTGATATAAGCAACCCAGAGGTCCTTTTCCGTGGACACGGCTATTCGAATAGATTAGGTTAACCCTGCAGGGGTGTACTTCTTCACACACGCTCTCACCACTTACCGCCGTTTACACGACATGTACTCGGCAACCTTCAAGCGGAAGCCCAACGTGGGTGTCGGCCACGACCTACCTAATCACCTAAGTCTCTAGTCCAGGTTTATCGCCTATTCGGGTTCCATCCATGAGGAGATCCGGCCGGAGTTTCGCTCACAGCCCCAAACGATGTGAACAGGGTTCCCGAGACACCAAACGGGCGCCCGGTACACCGTGCCACGTGCCTATCGCATCACAGCCCACCCCTACGGTCAGCGCTGCCCACGGCCTCCAGCAGGCTACAAACACCAGAAACTACTTGCAACTCCTGGACAGAGGACAAGGGTGATTAAGAAGCCGAGAGGGTCCATTGGTTTCGGGCCCAATGCGTGGTAGTAGCTGAATCATGGATCACAAACACAGAACTCAGTTCCTGAGGACGGCTGCAATGAGACAACCCACCATGTACTCCTACATGGCCTCTCACCGCTACCTTTACCAAATCGTGTTCACACACTTAGCTCACACACAGTCGGACATGTTCACACACCTCTGATTCATCCCCGATGAATCAGACCTGACTCAACTCTAAGCAGTAGCAGGCATGACAAACAAACATGAATGAGTAGGCACAACAGGGCTCAAACAACTCCTACTCATGCTAGTGGGTTTCATCTATTTACTGTGGAATGACAGGTCATGCAAAGGATAAAGGGGTTCAGCTACCGCA
>NW_025272591.1:0-1361 GCF_018294505.1 Triticum aestivum | reverse complement strand
CCGGCGCGAGGGGCACTACTATGTGCGCGCTGCGGTGAGCTCGTGGCGAGCCCCATGATGCAGTTGCCAATTTCTAAGCTACCGAGAAAGCTACTAGGAAGGATGGTTTTACCTACACTACAGGAAAAATCTAAGCTGAGAGGAAGCTACTTAAGTAGTTGCTGCTCTAGTTGCGTCTAATTCCGCGGCCTACGTATATCCACATCACATGCGTAAATGGAGGAAAAGTCTGTCCAAGTGGAGTGTGAACACAGGACTTGTAGAGAGGATACCAACCGTGGGTGAAATTTTGGAACCAAAAATGTCAGATGTCGGCAAGGAGGCATAGCTAGCAAATATCTAGCGATGAGCAGACTGACGTACTCTCTTCGTAAGGGAATGTAAGAACGGTTTAGATCACTACTTTAATGATCTAACTTTTTTTAGAGCATCTCTAGTAGATCTCGCGTCCCGCCGATCCGCAAAACACGTTTGCAGTTCGCGGAAAAACGGTTTTGCAGGTCGGCGCAGACGGCCGCCGAGGCAGACCCAGCAAAACTGACCCATATAAAAGGATATTCGTAGAATATGTTTTTTTACGGTTGGTTTTAGCTACGGCAGAATAGACCCCTTAAACTTAAGCTGTAAAACGAAATATTCGTTTATGTTCTTTTCCTAAGTCTTCTTCTTCCTTTCGTCCATGTCCATGGCCAGTTAGTTTGCTCCCGCGAAATCAATGGATAGCACACAAAGCTGTCAAAAATGAAGCCGCAGACGACCAAATACGAAGGGCATGAAGCGCCGAGCCAGCAAGCTCCTCTGTCGGAGCTCGAATCGATCGAGCGCTAGCTAGCTAGCTCAGCTCGAATCCATCCAGGAGCGAGCTAGCTAGCTAGCTCAGTTCGAATCCATCCAGGGCGAGTTAGCTAGCTCCTCCGTCGCTGCAGCGAGAGACGCTGCCGGGCCTAGCTAGCTAGCTTGCTCGTATCGATTCACAGCTAGCTAGCGCGGCCGGGGTGGCGGCCGGGAGCGGCGGACGGGCGCAGTGGGCAGGCGGCGGACGAGCGCGGCGGTCGGGAGCGGCGGACGGGCGCGGTGGGCAGGCGGCAGACGGGCGCCGCGGCCGGGAGCGGCTGGCAGGCGGCAGACGGGTGAGCTTCATGGCGTTGGCGGGAGCAGAGATTCCTCAACCGCCAGCGTCGACGGGTATGCAGGGCCCTAGTAAAGTTATCTTCAAAACGGTAGATATAAGGGTTTCGGCTTCGCATTTTCAGGGGCCCTTAAAAAATTTTAAGGATCGGACGATTTTAGGGGGTCTGTTCTGGCCCTTTTTTTGACTGATAATATAAAAAATGGCTATTTTGCGGGTTTAACCACTTATG
>NW_025272590.1:0-1361 GCF_018294505.1 Triticum aestivum | reverse complement strand
AACTGAAACGTAGTAGTGTCTCCAACCTTTATCAGTTATATACGGGTGTTCACAGACTTTGTTCGGTAATCAGTATGTCATATGTATACGTCAGTGAGCTCATGTATGTGGTAGGAGCATCTCCAGCTGCATCCCCAACAGGTCCCTCAGGGCGACTTTTTGGCGCCGACGCCGAAAAAAGCCTCAGTCGCGCCCCCAAGACGCTGAAATCCGCCGTCTTGACCCGTTTTTTAGCCCGGCGATCCCTGGCCAAACCAAGCACGCTGGGAGGCGCTCGGGGGCTCTGGAGGATGCGAAAAACACGCCTGGGGCACACTGTCAGGCGAAAAGTCAAGGAAATCATCCAGATTCCCCCACCCCACCCCACCCCTGCGCGCTCGGCCACCACCCTTGCCGACCCCGGCGCCGCCCACTGCCCAGCACTGCTAGATAGGCCATTCCCCGCTGGAAAGTAGAGAAGGTTTTGCCGTGGCAACCTCGTCACCACCTTCCGAGCAAGTTTTCCGGTGCCCCAGCCGTGCAAGGAGGCATACCGGCGGTTGTGCGCCTACGACGTCCGCCATGTGTTTGGCGATTTGTCTGCCCGGCCGGTGTGGACTCGGACGACGAGGAGGCACTCGCGGGTTGCTGGAGGAGGAAGCCAAAGACGACGTCCAGAAGGAGGAGCATCTCATGGTCCTCTCCGCCCTCGCCGGCCTGCTCGTGAGAAATAAAAAGCCGCGACGAGGTGGCTCGGCGCCGGGGCGGCTGAAAGCAAAGAACCGGCATCGTCTGGAAGGCTACTGGATGCTCTACTCCAACTACTTCGCCGACTCTCCATTGCACGGTGCCGGTGTCAAAACCGACGGATCTCGGGTAGGGGGTCCCGAACTGTGCGTCTAGGCGGATGGTAACAGGAGACAAGGGACACGATGTTTTTACCCAGGTTCGGGCCCTCTTGATGGAGGTAAACCCCTACTCCTGCTTGATTAATATTGATGATATGGGTAGTACAAGAGTGGATCTACCACGAGATCAGAGAGGCTAAACCCTAGAAGCTAGCCTATGGTATGATTGTTGTTCGTCCTACGGACTAAAACTCTCCGGTTTATATAGACACCGGAGAGGGCTAGGGTTACACAGAGTCGGTTACAATGGGAGGAGATCTTCATATCGAATCGCCAAGCTTGCCTTCCATGCCAAGGAAAGTCCTATCCGGCACGCAAATTGTCTTCGGCATTGCAAGGCGGGTTCCTCCTCCGAATACTTCATAGAAGATGTTGAACACAAGTATAGTGTCCGGCTCTACAGAATAAGTTCCACATGCCACCGTAGAGAGAATAATATTTGCACAAATCTAATCTGCTGACGTACTCCGCAGC
>NW_025272589.1:0-1361 GCF_018294505.1 Triticum aestivum | reverse complement strand
GAGGAAGAACATGCCGAACATCTAAGGCTAGTGTTGCAGAAACTTCGAGAGCATCGCCTTTATGCCAAATTTTCTAAATGTGAATTCTGGTTGCCAGAAGTGACCTATCTGGGTCATGTAATATCTGGTAAAGGTATTGCTGTTAACCCTGAGCGAGTTCAAGCCGTCCTTAATTGGACTCCACCCGAATCGGTCAAGCAAGTTCGGAGTTTTCTAGGCTTAGCGAGCTATTGCCGTCGCTTTGTCGAGAACTTCTCCAAAGTTGCCAAACCTCTAACCGAACTCCTCAAGAAAGATAAGAAGTTCGAATGGACTCCACAATGTGAGCACAGCTTTCAGGAACTGAAAAGACGCCTGACTTCTGCTCCCGTACTGGTACCGCCAGACTTCTCCAAGGACTTTGTTATCTACTGCGACGCCTCGCGACAAGGACTAGGTTGCATTCTCATGCAAGATCGACACGTAATTGCCTACGCTTCACGACAATTGCACCCACATGAGGAGAGTTATCCTACTCATGATCTAGAACTTGCAGCCGTAGTCTATGCACTTAAGACCTGGCGACATTACCTCCTCGGTAATCGTTGCGAAATATTCACTGATCACCAAAGTCTGAAGTATATTTTCACCCAACCGGATTTGAATCTCAGGCAGAGACGTTGGGTTGAATTGATCACCGACTTCGACTTAGGAATAACCTACACCCCAGGGAAAGCCAACGTCATGGCTGATGCGCTAAGTCGTAAATCTTATTGTAACAACCTGATGTTACAACAAAGTCAACCGCTTCTCCATGAGGAATTCCGGAAGCTTAACCTTCACATTGTTCCTCAAGGATTTCTCCCCACCTTGGTGGCGAAACCTACTCTTACGGATCAAATCATTGCTGCCCAGAAGCGAGATAAGGGAATAGCTAAGATCAAGGAGAACATTGCTAGCGGAGGTGCTAGTTGTTTCTCCACAAATGATCATGGTGTTGTGTACTTTGAGAACCGTCTAGTGGTTCCCAAGAACCAGCATCTACGGCAGTTGATCCTTAAGGAGGCTCATGAATCTCCTCTCACTATTCATCCCGGTAGTACTAAAATGTATCAGGACCTACGCCAGAGGTTCTGGTGGACTAGGATGAAGAGAGAAATTGCTCAGTATATTGCAAATTGCGACGTCTGTCGTCGTGTAAAAGCAGAGCATCAACGGCCTGCTGGCACCCTTCAACCCCTAGCTATTCCTGAATGGAAATGGGATAAAATTGGTATGGATTTCATTACCGGGTTTCCCAGGACCAAGAGAGGGAATAATGCTATTTTCGTCGTGGTCGATCGTCTTTCCAAAGTAGCCCACTTCTTACCTGTTCGTGAGAG
>NW_025272588.1:0-1361 GCF_018294505.1 Triticum aestivum | reverse complement strand
TAATACTGACTGTTTTGGGGTCCCGCAGTGATTTCCACGATTAACAAACCCCGTGGTGCGTTTACGTGTCGGTCATCAACACTCGTGGTTTTTGTCGATTCTGGCCCGTTTCATGGACTATTACTCACCTTTCTGGGGTCCCAAAGCGATTTCCATGGTTGTCGAAGCACAAGGCGCGCTTACGTGTCGGTCATCAACAATCACGGTTTTGGCCGATTCTGGCCCGTCTCTTGGATTATTACTCAGTTTTGGGGTCACGTAGTGATTTCCACGATCGACGAACAACGGTGTGTTTATGTGTCTGTCATCAACATTTGCAGTTTCGGCCGAGTTTGGCCCGTTTCATGGACTATTACTCACTGATTTCGGGTCCCTGAGCGATTTCCATGATTGACGAACCCCGGGGTGCGTTTATGTATCGTTGATCAATAACCCTAGGTTTTACCGATTCAGGGCTCTTTCACGGACTATTACTCACCGTTTTGGAGTCCCAAAGCAATTTCCATGGTTGTCGAACCCCAAGATGTGCTTACGTGTTGGTCGTCAAGACTCGCAGATTGGACCGATTCTTGCTCGTTTCTTGGACTATTACTCAGTTTCGGGATCCCGAAGTGATTTCCACGATTGACGAACACCGGGGTGCGTTACGTGTCGGTCATCAAAACTCACAATTTTGGCCGATTCTGGTATGTTTTGTGCACTGTTACTCACCGTTTTGGGGTTCCAGAGCGATTTCCATGATTGACAATCCCTGGGGTGCGTTTACGTGCCCGTCATCAACACTCACAGCTTTGGCCAATTCTGACCCGTTTCGTGGACAATTACTCACCGTTTAGGGATCCCAAAGCGATTTCCATAGTTTATGAACCCCAAGGTGCGCTTACATGTCGGTCATCAACAGTCGCAATTTTGGCTGATTCTGGCCCGTTTTGTGGACTATTACTCACTTTTTTGGGGTCCCAGAGTGATTTCCGCAATTAACGAACCCCGGGGTGCGTTTACGTGTCAGACATCAACACTCGTGGTTTTTGACGATTCTGGCCCGTTTCATGGACTATTACTCACCGTTTTGCGGTCACGAGGCGATTTCCACAGTTGTTGAACCCTAAGGTGCACTTACCTGTCGGTCATCAACACTCATTGTTTTGGCCAATTCTGGCCCGTTTCGTGGACTAATACTGACTGTTTTGGGGTCCCGCAGTGATTTCCATGATTAACAAACCCCGTGGTGCGTTTACGTGTCGGTCATCAACACTCGTGGTTTTTGTCGATTCTCGCCTATTTCATGGACTATTACTCACCGTTTTGCGGTCACGAAGCGATTTCCACAGTTGTTGAACCCTAAGGTGCACTTACGTGTC
>NW_025272587.1:0-1361 GCF_018294505.1 Triticum aestivum | reverse complement strand
TTAAAAGTGAAGACATGAACGCTTCTCTATTAGTGCACACCCCTGCGGGCCAATGTCGAACCTCCATGATTTGCAACGACGTCCCTGTAGAAATTGAAGGACTGGAATTCCTTGTCTCTCCCATCGTACTGAAGTCCTGTAGCATTGATCTCATTCTGGGAATGGATTGGTTAAAGGCGCATACTGCTTCTATCGTTTGCGCCACCAAGACCGTCCATCTGCTACACCCTTCTGATGAAATAATTAGCTACGATGCTCATCTGGTTCGTAATGCCGAGGCCAGACTTTATGCCTTAAACGCATTGAACGCTGCACCACTTGAGGGCATTGAAAACATTCCCGTCGTGTGTGAATTCCTAGACGTCTTTCCTGAAGAACTCCCAGGGATTCCCCCTGCTAGAGCTGTCGAATTCGTCATCGACTTGAAACCAGGCACCACTCCTATAGCCAAGAGACCCTACAAGATGCCGCCGCATGAACTCCTTGAGCTTAAGGAGGAAATCGATAAATCTCTTCAAAGTGGTTTCATTCACCCAAGTTGCTCTCCTTGGGGAGCACCTTCTCTCTTTGTCAAGAAGAAAGATGGGACAAACCGATTGGTCCAAGACTACCGTCCTATAAATCAAGCTACCATTCAGAATAAGTATCCTCTTCCTCGGATCAATGATCTGTATGATCAATTGGCTGGATCATCAGTGTTCTCTAAACTCGACTTGAGGTTGGGTTACCACCAGATCCGTGTTTGTGAGGAAGATATCCCCAAGACCGCATTCGTGACTCGTTATGGTTCATACGAGTACACCGTCATGTCTTTCGGCTTAACCAATGCTCCAGCCACCTTCTCTCACCTGATGAACTATATATTCATGGATTACCTCGACAAGTTCGTCGTGGTTTATCTGGATGATATTCTGGTATTTTCCAAGAACGAAGAGGAACATGCTGAACATCTTCGCCTCGTGCTGGAAAAGCTACGAGAGCATCAACTTTATGCCAAGTTCTCCAAATGTGAATTCTGGCTTCCCGAAGTAACCTATCTCGGGCATGTCATCTCTAAGGATGGTATTGCCGTCAACCCTGAACGAGTTCAGGCTATTCTCGATTGGACTCCTCCGAAGAACGTTAAGCAAGTCAGAAGTTTTCTCGGTCTCGCCAGCTACTGCCGTCGATTCGTCGAGAACTTCTCCAAGATTGCCAGGCCTCTGACTAACCTATTGCATAAGGGCGTCAAGTTCCAGTGGACAGACAAATGTCAGGAAAGCTTCCAGGCACTCAAAGACAAGTTGACTTCTGCCCCAGTACTAGCTCCACCTGATACTAAGAAGGACTTCGTCATTTACTGCGACGCTTCCCGTCAAGGA
>NW_025272586.1:0-1361 GCF_018294505.1 Triticum aestivum | reverse complement strand
GCTTCACCCATTGCATTAAATGATAGTATACATCGGCCATTAGACTATGACACCCATAAGAACATGTTCTTGCAGATAAAGAAGATAACTCAATGATAAATAAAGTGTGAACAACTAATGGTTTCCTTTGTGCAAATAAACCAAACACATAGTCATCATAGTATAATTTAAGTGCCTGATGGTACAAATGATTTGTGCTAACCTGATCTCAGTTTTTCAGAGATGGCGCGTCTACATATGTAGCAAACCATGCCTGACACCATTGCTGGACTGATCATCTAGCCCTTCTAGCCTATAAATCAACAATAGTATCAGTTATGGCAGTATAACTACATAACGAACTAAACTATTTCTAGTTCTTGGCTCAATTTTTCATGAGCATTGATGTTCCATGCTTACCTCAATTCAATCGACAATACAAAGGTTAGCATACAACTAGAGATCGAAATCAAATTGATATAATAGTAGATATTAGATGGACATGGTGGTCAGTTCGACATATTCTTCAGTAAAAAATTAGCTTTTCTTCATTTTGCTGAAACTTTGCCACAATGTTGCATACTTACATAGCCATAGTAATATCAAAGGGGAAATGCCTAGATAGTAGAAAATTACCAGGCCCCCTAGTACAAGAATGTGCTTAAGACCACAGCCTCTCTGACTGCACTAATAAGATACTACTACTATCAGTTATACTACTAGCAGCTATATAGACTCAAAGTGGCCCTTTTATAACAAGACAAGGTTACTATACTAACTATACTTGCTGTGTGTCCATGGACACATTCTTAATAACTTGAGATTCGACCCAGCTCTTAATGAGTATCTCTTGTTGCTGCGTTCATGTCAAACATTTCCTCAACCTACTCTCTTTTACCGATTAGAATGTCTACAACTGATGGGTAGATTATGCAATTGTAATCGAACTGATAATAACTACTTGATAGTTCAGAAATAATGTCACATGATTATCACCACGTAGTCTATTGATCTACTGAATATGCAGATTTATATTGAATATCCATCACACAAGTAAAACATTAGAGTGAGAGATATAGAGGTAACTTGTTGGAGAGGAGGGGGGTACAACGTCGGGTAAATCCGATAGTCTTTCGACTAGCAGGCGCGACAAGGTCAACACGGATGGCGCGGCGCTGCCATCCCGGCCGGCGTGGCCATGGTCACCACGCCCGTCACGCCATGGTTCCGCTGGAGCTGTGGAACTAGAGAAGGGGAAGAAGAGGGGGCAGTGCGGTGTGGGGCGGCGTGGGGCGGTGCGGAACAAGGCGGGCCAGAGGGGAGGCGGGGTGGCGGTGGGCGGGGGACACAGCAGGGCGTGGATGCGGCAGGCAACTGCGCGG
>NW_025272585.1:0-1361 GCF_018294505.1 Triticum aestivum | reverse complement strand
CAAGTAGCTGGAACAGGATATAATCTACAATGTTCAGACCACCAAACACATGCAAAGCTAGTGAAAGCACAAACAGCAGCAGGAACACGTCTCTCCTCAGGATATTGTAAACATGTAAATCGTTGTTCAGTTTCTAACTCCCAAGTAAGATATATATCAGGAACATATCTACCCTCAAATGCTGGAATATTCAATTTCAGTTTAGGGAGATGGTCATGATCTCGTACCTGAGGTGGTGGTGCCGGCGTACCGTTGCGAATATATACCTTGGGTCGACCTGCTGGATGTGGTGCTGGTGGCTGCACGTAGTTCTGATTTTGATCAACCTCGTCCTCATAATCGCCCGCCTAATCGTCATCCTCCTCAGCCGCCGCAGTAGCAGGAGCCAAAGAAGCATCAACAGTAGGTGCAGCGGCACCCGAAGTTTGACCAGTCTCAATTGGAACGCGCTGTGCTCGTCCCACTTGATTTGGAAGGTGGCGTTGGAGATGTGGTTGTTGTTGTTGTAGAGGTGCGACATGTGCAGCCGGTGGTGGTTGGGGAAGACGCTTGAGTAATTCAGTAAACTTGTTATCCAGCTTTGTCTCGAACGACTTCTCACGGCATCTATCTTCTCCGTAGCCTCTTCAAATCTGTTTAGCACATCTCCCACCTGGCCACTCATCATTTGCTGAAATTTATCATGCAACTCCTTGTTCGTCATGTTCTCCAATCAGTCTCATCGGCTTGTGATCCTGCCATGGTTAGCAGCAATAGAAACACAAAAGAATATGATCCTACAGACTACTAGGAAGTGGTGGTGATGGTGGTTTGTCACAAATCCTTTAAGCGAATCTCAAATTCTTACCAGTTCTTACCCAGCAGCAGGTGGTGATCGGCAACCGTTGTAGTCAAAACTCTCAAAGATTGGATAGAGCGATTACCAGGGAGAGTCAAACGCACGATGTAGACGTATGTGGAGCTGGGAAGGCTTATAATATGGTAGCAAAAATGGTCTGCAATAATCAATTCAGAGATGCAAAGTTGAAGAAACGCTCAACGACAGCACTGTGCTGGTCCTAGGCTAGACCGTGCTAGAGACGCGAGCCTAGAACACTAACAAAATCACGGCGCTGCACGTAAACAAGGGAAAAGCACATCTAGTACTTTCATGAGACTAATGAACGAAGTTTTACGTGCTTTCATTGGACGATTTGTGGTAGTCTGTTTTGATGATATACTGATTTATAGCAAATCTTTGGAAGAACATTTGGAACATTTACGTGCTGTTTTTATTGCTCTACGTGATGCACGTTTGTTTGGTAACCTTGGGAAGTGCACCTTTTGCACCGACCGAGTATCTTTTCTTGGCTATGTTGTTA
>NW_025272584.1:0-1361 GCF_018294505.1 Triticum aestivum | reverse complement strand
GCTCCTGGGTATTTGATACCGGTGCGGTTGCTCATATTTGTAACTCAAATCAGGAACTACGGAATAAACGGAGACTGGCAAAAGACGAGGTGACGATGCGCGTCGGGAATGGTTCCAAGGTCGATGTGATCGCCGTCGGCACGCTACCTCTGCATCTACCCACGGGATTAGTTATAAACCTCAATAATTGTTATTTAGTGCCAGCTTTGAGCATGAACATTGTATCTGGATCTCGTTTAATTCGAGATGGCTACTCATTTAAATCTGAGAATAATGGTTGTTCTATTTATTTGAGAGATATGTTTTATGGTCATGCCCCGCTGGTCAATGGTTTATTCTTGATGAATCTCGAACGTGATGCTACACATGTTCATAGTGTGAATACCAAAAGATGTAAAGTTGATAACGATAGTCCCACATACTTGTGGCACTGCCGCCTTGGTCACATTGGTGTAAAGCGCATGAAGAAGCTCCATGCAGATGGACTTTTGGAGTCTCTTGATTACGAATCATTTGACACGTGCGAACCATGCCTCATGGGTAAGATGACCAAGACTCCGTTCTCCGAAACAATGGAGCGAGCAACCAACTTATTGGAAATCATACATACCGATGTGTGCGGTCCAATGAGTGTTGAGTCTCGCGGAGGATATCGTTATGTTCTCACTCTCACTGATGATTTAAGTAGATATGGGTATGTCTACCTATTGAAACACAAGTCTGAAACCTTTGAAAAGTTCAAGGAATTTCAGAGTGAAGTCGAGAATCAACGTGACAGGAAAATAAAATTCTTACGATCAGATCGTGGTGGAGAATATTTAAGTCACGAATTTGGTACACACTTAAGGAAATGTGGAATAGTTTCACAACTCACGCCGCCTGGAACACCTCAGAGAAATGGTGTGTCCGAACGTCGTAATAGCACTCTATTGGATATGGTGCGATCTATGATGTCTCTTACCGATTTACCGCTCTCATTTTGGGGTTATGCTTTAGAGACTGCCGCATTCACTTTAAATAGGGCACCGTCTAAATCCGTTGAGACGACACCGTATGAATTATGGTTTGGGAAGAAACCTAAGCTGTCGTTTCTAAAAGTTTGGGGATGCGATGCTTATGTCAAGAAACTTCAACCTGAAAAGCTCGAACCCAAATCGGAAAAATGCGTCTTCATAGGATACCCTAAGGAAACTATTGGGTATACCTTCTACCTCAGATCCGAAGGCAAGATCTTCGTTGCCAAGAACGGGTCCTTTCTAGAGAAGGAGTTTCTCTCGAAAGAATTGAGTGGGAGGAAAGTGGAACTTGATGAGGTGATAGTCACCCCTTCCGAACCGGAAAGTAGCGCAGCGCGGGAAAAT
>NW_025272583.1:0-1361 GCF_018294505.1 Triticum aestivum | reverse complement strand
AGGTGCCTTGGGGAGGATGGACTCCTCCCCCCTCCTTAGCCGCACCCCTTCCTTGGAGGAGGGGGCAAGGCTGCGCCTCCCCCCTCTCCCCTGCCCCTATATATAGTGGAGGGGAGGGAGGGCATCCACACCTGAGCCCTTGGCGCCTCCCTCCCTCCCGTGACACCTCCTCCTCTCCCGTAGGTGCTTGGCGAAGCCCTGCAGGATTGCCACGCTCCTCCATCACCACCACGCCGTTGTGCTGCTGCTGGATGGAGTCTTCCTCAACCTCTCCCTCTCTCCTTGCTGGATCAAGGCGTGGGAGACGTCACCGGGCTGTACGTGTGTTGAACGCGGAGGTGCCGTCCGTTCGGCACTTGATCATCGGTGATCTGAATCACGACGAGTACGACTCCATCAACCCCGTTCACTTGAATGCTTCCGCTTAGCGATCTACAAGGGTATGTAGATGCACTCTCCTTTCTACTCGTTGCTGGTCTCTCCATAGATAGATCTTGGTGTTACGTAGGAAATTTTTTGAATTTCTGCTACGTTCCCCAACAGTGGCATCATGAGCTAGGTCTATTGCGTAGATTCTTTGCACGAGTAGAACACAAAGTAGTTGTGGGCGTTGATGTTGTTCAATATGCTTACCGTTACTAGTCCAATCTTATTTCGACGGTATTGTGGGATGAAGCGGCCCGGACCGACCTTACACGTACTCTTACGTGAGACAGGTTCCACCGATTGACATGCACTTGGTGCATAAGGTGGCTAGCGGGTGCCAGTCTCTCCCACTTTAGTCGGAACGGATTCGATGAAAAGGGTCCTTATGAAGGGTAAATAGCAATTGGCATATCACGTTGTGGTTTTGCGTAGGTAAGAAACGTTCTTGCTAGAAACCCGTAGCAGCCACGTAAAACATGCAACAACAATTAGAGGACGTCTAACTTGTTTTTGCAGGGTATGCTATGTGATGTGATATGGCCAAGAAGAATGTGATGAATGATATGTGATGTATGAGATTGATCATGTTCTTGTAATAGGATTCACGACTTGCATGTCGATGAGTATGACAACCGGCAGGAGCCATAGGAGTTGTCTTTATTTTTTGTATGACCTGCGTGTCATTGAAGAACGCCATGTAAACTACTTTACTTTATTGCTAAACGCGTTAGTCATAGAAGTAGAAGTAGTCATTGGCGTGACAACTTCATGAAGACACGATGATGGAGATCATGATGATGGAGATCATGGTGTCATGCCGGTGACAAGATGATCATGGAGCCCCGAAGATGAAGATCAAAGGAGCTATATGATATTGGCCATATCATGTCACTACTCTATTTGATTGCATGTGATGTTTATCATGTTTATGCATC
>NW_025272582.1:0-1361 GCF_018294505.1 Triticum aestivum | reverse complement strand
CGGTGCAGTAATTTCGATCGTCGGTGCATCTGCACCAGCCGGTGGGGCCTCCGTGGAAGCCACGCTGCTTCTCCGCTGCTGGCTTCCGAGATCCGCTGGATGATCTTCATGCTGCACCCGAGCTGCATCTCTTTCGGCTACTAGTACACTCATGGTTTTCTTCATCACATCCATTTCCGATGCCAACCGCGCCACAACATCTGCTTCCCGATCCATCTTTCTCTTACGGCTTCTGTAACCGTACGGGTCATCGTTCTGGGGGAACCCTATTTTCCACGGAATGTGCCCCATGCCTCGTACACGTCCTCCGTGTTCAGGATTCCCGAGGGCTTTTGTCAGCGCGTCGTTCTCTCTATTGAACTTGATCTTCCCCTGTTGAGCATCCCTCATTGCGTTAATAAGGGCTTGGGTGGGTTTAATTAATTTGCCCCGGTAAACACACTCCCCTGTCTCCGGGTTCAGCGTTCCCCCATGCCCGTACCACCAGCATTTGGCCCTTGGGTCCCATCCCTCCGTACCTGGACGGATTCCTCGCGCCCTCAGCTCGTTCTCCATCTTCTCCAACCTAGGCACCCAAATGCGATACCCTCCTGGCCCCATAACATGATTGTACTCCTTCTTAGCCGCATTTTCCTTATTTTTTTTCGATATTTGAATGAACTGCTCCGATTTCTTTTGCTTCACAAATTCTGGCCAATCATGTTTCAGTTTCTCATATTGTCTTTTGAAATCCGGAGTCTTGTTCTGCTTGACAAAGTCATGGGCTAGATTTTGCTTGAATTTCCGGAATGCGTCGGCCATCTTATGAAGAGCGAACTGTTTGACTAGCCTCCTCCTCTCCTTGTTTTCCTCAATCTTGTTACCCTCCTCATCTAATTTGTTGTATTCCGGAGGTAGAACGAAATGTTCCATAAGCTTCTTGAAGCAATCTTTTTTTGTTCTCTTATCGACAAAAGTGAAACCATCAATTCGTGCCTTCTTTGGCTCATTCCACTCCTGGACGGTGATCGAGACATTGTCTCTAACAATGGCTCCGCATTGGCTGACAAACTTGGTGGCGTTCTTGCGGGGCTCCAGCGGCCTGCCGGTTGCACTGTCGACAACCTCGATGGTGCATGTTTCTCCTTGTTTCATCGTCTTGGTTGCGCCACGCTTTGACGACGTACTCGATTGTTTCGACGATCCGGCCGAGGGCTAAAATAAGAAAGAGTCGCGCGCGTTAGTACACACATATTTATTCAAATCAGTTAGTTTGTATCACCAGAGGCTCAATGTATATATATACCTCGGCGCCGGAGGTGGTTGCTACTTCCATTTGAAGATCGTCGTTTATCGACGTTTGTTCGGCATCATCTTGCTGA
>NW_025272581.1:0-1361 GCF_018294505.1 Triticum aestivum | reverse complement strand
CTTCTCCATGCATCCCGGCCAACCACTGGTTTCTCCAGGGTGCCCGTCAACCATCCTTCACCCAGTAGTGTGTATTGAATTCTTGTCTCGAGTCTTGAAGTCTTGAGGCCTTGAAGATGCAGTCCTTGCAGATGTCATCATGGAGTTGTCATCATTGACGTAGAGTCCTCCTTCTTCACACCACTCTCGAGCACTCATACCAACCCCGTCTACTATAGCGTAGCATTAAAATAAATGATGTCCCGGGCTTGGTAACAGGGTGATGGGTTCCTACCTCATGCATACTACTCAACTACAAGAATTCAGTATCACTACTGGAGGGATTTGTTGCGAAGATGGCACTAGATGCAATAAAACATATAGGTATGAAAAACATGGTCAAAGTGAACTTGCCTGGTATGTTGATGAAGATATAAACGCTCTCGGAAACTTGATAAAACTATTCGTCACTCCGATGTAAATCTATATAGTCAAACATAACATTCATATAAGCAAACATCCTAGCAAATAATTCTAACACTCATAATAAAACCAACAAATAAAAATGCAAATCAAGGGGCACCAAATAAAAACAAAGGAAAACCACACAACAAAACTTTTCTTAACAGAACCTAAGCATGGGTTTTGCTAACAAACAGAAGGGAAAACATCATGCAAACTAGGAGCAAAAAGAATCACATCAAAATCTATTATAGAACTCCTATTATGCCTAAAACAATCCTAGCAAGAAAAAAAATTCTATTTATTGTAAATAAAAGTTCATGTTCTAAAAATACAAAAATTAATCTAAAATAAACTATGACATAGGTAAAATAAAATTATTTGCTAAATAAAACAATAGGAAAATAGTAGCTAGTTAAATAAACAAGAAACACATGATTTTGACTAAAACTATTTTTTTATTTAATCTAATATACCCAAGTAAATTTCTAAGGTTAGGTAAGGTCAAAACAAAGTAGTGACAAAAGAATCACTAAAATAAAATAATCCTAACTCATTTTATAGCAGAATTACTAATCTGTCTAAAACTAAAATAAAACAATTTCTAATAATTTAAACATGAATAAACATATTTTCTACAGAAACTACAACAAATTTGCAAACCAACAAAAAAAGAATCAATTAAAAATATTAAGTAGATTAAAATATATGGATTTTACAAAACTGAAACTATTCTGTTAAAAACAGAAACGAAAAAATTAACTAAAAAGAAAAATCGGGCGCTAATGGGCCTATCTAGCGCATCGGCGTAATATAACTAAAATACGCCCGCGGGATTAAGTCGCTCCGGGCCGGTCTAACTAAACCTAAATAAAACCGGAACTAAAACCGGGTTTTTAGAAAAAAAAACATACCCCTTC
>NW_025272580.1:0-1361 GCF_018294505.1 Triticum aestivum | reverse complement strand
AGTGCAACCGGCAGGCCGCTGGAGCCCCGCAAGAACGCCACCAAGTTTGTCAGCCAATGCGGAGCCATTGTTAGAGACAACGTCTCGATCACCGTCCAGGAGTGGAATGAGCCAAAGAAGGCACGAATTGATGGTTTCACTTTTGTCGATAAGAGAACAAAAAAAGATTGCTTCAAGAAGCTTATGGAACATTTCGTTCTACCTCCGGAATACAACAAATTCGATGAGGAGGGTAACAAGATTGAGGAAAACAAGGAGAGGAGGAGGCTAGTCAAACAGTTCGCTCTTCATAAGATGGCCGACGCATTCCGGAAATTCAAGCAAAATCTAGCCCATGACTTTGTCAAGCAGAACAAGACTCCGGATTTCAAAGGACAATATGAGAAACTGAAACATGATTGGCCAGAATTTGTGAAGCAAAAGAAATCGGAGCAGTTCATTCAAATATCGAAAAAAAAAGGAAAATGCGGCTAAGAAGGAGTACAATCATGTTATGGGGCCAGGAGGGTATCGCATTTGGGTGCCTAGGTTGGAGAAGATGGAGAACGAGCTGAGGGCGCGAGGAATCCGTCCAGGTACGGAGGGATGGGACCCAAGCGCCATTTCATTCTATGGCAAAAGAAGTTTATCAAGTTTCCAGGCGAGGCGCCAAGGACAACAAGTCCACCCCCCTACGGTGGTGGTGGTGGCGGTGGCGGTGGTGGTGGTGGTGGTGGTGGTGGCGGTTCACCTACACCTCTGTCACGTCAGCCGACGCCGCCCCCCAGTCCACAACGTCCGGCGGGTGATCAGCCGCCGCCCCCCAGTCCTCGTCCGGCGGGTGATCAGACGCCGCCCCCCAATCCACCTCCGGCAAAGAAGCAGAAGCAGTCCTGGATTATTAACCCGGACCCTTATGTACCTAAGACCGCAAAGGTACCGGAGCCATCACTGAAGCCTCTCCCCACAAGGCCTTGGGAACGTAGTGCCGAGGAAGTCGACGCGGCCGCGGCTGCTGATTTGGAGAAATGGAAGGCGGACTGCAAGAAGAAAAGAGAGCCCGAGCCCAAGCCAGTATTTTCTGATGAGCAAAAGAAGTGGGCTAAGTCATTTTTGAGCACACCGTCCCAAGCCGCGAAGAATCTGCCTAACGACTATGCACGTGAACTTCGCAGGCAGGCACTCATGTTCAAGGAGAACAAAGAGCGGGAGAAGGCCGAAAGTAAAAAAAGCGGGAAACAAGTTGCCCAGCTCGGGGAACAAAGTAAACAATCGATTGCCCCGCTTATAGTGGAAGCCTTCTGTCCGGATGCCCCCGAGATCATACAAGCTGCGGCAGCACAGGGATTGACTGTAACGAGTGCCAGAGAACAAGCGGCCAA
>NW_025272579.1:0-1361 GCF_018294505.1 Triticum aestivum | reverse complement strand
AGAAATAAGAAGACCACAATGCCTCTTGTCTGCGCACTTGTCCAAAAAAACCGCCGTGCAGCCGTGCCAGCTAGTCCTGGGTCCATGGATGAACTGGTAGAAAGTGCATTCCGGACTAGGATGCAGTTGTTTTTGCTCGTCCCTGCACTGCAGTCAGGAAGTAAAACTTACGAATCAGCTTATTTTAGATTGCCTTGGTCATTCTACCTTAGTTACTACCAATGTAGGGATACCTTGAAGACGGGAGGTTAGACGACGGCAACGAGGGATAGCCATCTCATTTTGCGCAGTTGTACTAAAACTGAGGTGTGTGATTTTGATTGCGCGGATAGAAACGATACGGAGACAGACATCCCGAAATGATATGGAGACAGACATCCCTGTTTGCGCAAATATGAAATACGGTTATTTAAACAGTGACACATATTACTAATTTCCCCCGTTTCCTCTTGGAACCAAGTGTTAGATTCATGCTACAGCTTTCCCACTTTCTTCCGTGTTTGAACCAACGCTTTGAGTTCACTGTATGAACTTGCTTTACTTCTAATAATAGTAGAAGTCTAGGTGGCTTTGTAACAGCGGACGGAAGTAGAAAAGGATCCACACGAAGGGGAAGAGCTGGGGCAGTAGAGCAAGGAAGGTTTCAAATGAATATATACCTAAGGGTCGTCAGCATGTGGCAAAGACGGCGTCGGGAGGCCGCATCTTGGCCACAATACCAGAGGGAGGAAGAAGGGGTAGAAGGCCCTCCCGAGCCGGTGCTCTCTAGGAGAGAACGACACGTCCGCCGATCGGGACGCGCGGGCAGCCGTTGGTCTCCTCCCTCGCCGCCGACGACAGCGTGAACGATGCACCTACACCCCGTGCCACGGTCGAGGTTGTCCGGCCGGATTTGTGACCAGCCCTGAGCTGAGAGAGAGAGTGTCCTATGTCTTGCTTAGATCTGGAGAGCATGAGAGAGTGAACGAGAGGAACCCTAGTAAAGCAAGCGCTAAGGCTCCTGCTTTTATATATAGTGGAGTGATTTTGTTGTACCGGCTTCAAAAATATGCGCTCCTACGTGTACCCGCGAGTGGGTGTGAGAGAACTAGTGCGTGCGTGCACCGCTTCTCTTCGTGAGAGTACAATATATACTATGCCCAAAGAACGTTCGCCGCAAGAGTATTAGTATAAGTGTGTGACGTGTGAGCTAAAATAAAATGTGCATGCTGTCTTTTGTTTTTTAGAAGTTCTGAGGTTAGGGTGTGAAGAGCACATATGTGCGTGACGTCTACCTGCAGATAGAGGATGGGTGCGACATGCGAGTCTGCGAGAGGACTCGGGAGAGTCGTGACTCGTGAGGGTGCATGTGCGTGAGAGAG
>NW_025272578.1:0-1361 GCF_018294505.1 Triticum aestivum | reverse complement strand
GTGTTTCAAGTGTGGGGAATCTGGTCACTATATGCGTGAGTGTCCCCAGACCAACCCCAATCAATCTGCTAAAGCTGTTGGCCGTGGCAAGCCGACAGGGAAGGTGTTTCATGCTAAACCGGTCACCGCTTCACGTGGCCATGTCAACTGTATCTCTGCCGAAGAAGCTCAAGAGGACCCCAACATCGTTCTCGGTACGCTTCTTGTTAACTGCCACCCGGCATCTGTTCTTTTCGATACAGGAGCCTCTCATTCTTTTATATCCGAAAACTATGCTCGCTTGCATAACGTCGCATTCGGTGATATGCCAACCTCTATGGTAATTCAAACTCCGGGATCCAAATGGCAAACCTCTAGAGTAAGCCATGGAAATGAAGTCCAAGTCGACAGACTTGTTTTCCTTGCATCTTTGATAGCCCTTAAATCTTCAGATATTAATGTCATTTTGGGTATGGACTGGATGTCAGCTCATCAAGCCAAAATTGATTGCTTCTCTAGGACTGTTCAACTCACCCATCCTTCGGGGAAGATAGTCAATGTCTTGACCCGAATAGCCAAGCGACAAATATATTCTCTTAACGCCAGCCCTTTGCCAGACCTTGAGGACGTTCTGGTAGTCTGTGACTTCCCGGATGTCTTTCCAGAGGAATTGCCAGGTGTTCCACCTGACAGGGATGTTGAGTTCGTAATAGACCTCATCCCCGGAACCGTTCCGATTGCTAGAAGACCTTATAAGATGGCACCACTAGAACTAGCTGAGCTTAAGAAACAACTCGATGAGTCCTTGAAAAAAGGTTTCATCCGACCTAGTTCATCTCCGTGGGCTTGCCCCGTCCTATTCGTCAAGAAGAAGGATGGTACGGATCGGATGGTTGTAGATTACCGACTGGTCAATTTGGTCACAATCAAGAACAAATATCCACTTCCCAGGATCAACGATCTGTATGATCAGCTCGCTGGATCCTCAGTCTTCTCCAAGATGGATTTGAGGTTGGGCTACCATCAAATCAAAATCAGAAACGGGGACATTCCTAAAACGGCCTTTGTTACTCGTTATGGCCAATACGAGTACACCGTCATGTCCTTCGGATTAACCAACGCTCCAGCCACCTTTTCTCGGTTAATGAACTCAATCTTCATGGAGTATTTGGATAAATTCGTCGTAGTTTATCTCGATGATATACTCATCTACTCCAAGAACGAGGAAGAACATGCCGAACATTTAAGGCTAGTGTTGAAGAAACTTCGAGAGCATCGCCTTTATGCCAAATTTTCAAAATGTGAATTCTGGTTGTCAGAAGTGACCTATCTGGGTCATGTAATATCTGGTAAAGGTATTGCTGTTAACCCTGAGCGAGTTC
>NW_025272577.1:0-1361 GCF_018294505.1 Triticum aestivum | reverse complement strand
TGGAACAAAACACCAGGCATAAGGCCGAGCCTTCCACCCTTTACCAAGTATATAGATGTATTAATAATATAAGAGATATTGTGATATCCCAACATAATCCTGTCCACCATGGGGCAATCTTCAACTTCACCTGCAACTAACAACACTATAAGAGGGGCTGAGCAAAGCGGTAACATAGCCAAACAACGGTTTGCTGGGAAGGGTGAAAAGGTTAGAGGATGACATGGCAAATTGGGAGGCTCTAAGAGCAAGTGATAGGTAGCGCAGCAAAGCGATGGAACGAAGCAACTAGCATAGCAATGATAGTAGTGAGATCCAGGGTAGCGGTTATCTTGCCTAAAATCCCGCAAGGAAGAAGAACGAGTCCATGAAGTAGACGAAGCAACGTAGTCGAACGAATCCTCACAAACGCAATGTTACCGGAACTATCAAGAAGAAGCAACACCGGAAAGAAGCAAACAACATGGTAAACAACCATCACATAAACATGGCATGATGCACAAACAAGTATGATGCATGTCCGGTTTAATGAGGCATGGCATGGCAAAGTGCACAAACAATACTACAAATTAAATGGAGCTCAATATGCAACGAGTTGCATATTGACAAAACACCACATGCAATTATTTAGTTCTCTCTCATTTATGTACCCAACAATATTAAATGTTGTTAAACATGGCAAGAGGTGAAGCATAATTAAACTAACTATCTAGGCAAGTTTAAATGAGGCCAGAACAACAAACAACAATTCCAGGAAACCCCCATGTCCATATTTCGAATTTGGTACCGTTCTGCCCTAAACCATATTTTAAAGTTGTTAAACATGCGAAGTAATGCCACCAAGTTATTCTATGCATTTTCCACCCCATTTACATATAAAGTTTATTAAATTTGGAGCTACAGTTAATTAGTTATGAAATAAATCATTTTAGCATGTTATTTATGCAAACTTAAACAAATAGCAAGTTAAACATTTTAAACATGGTTGAAAGTGGCAAATTAAGAAACTAGATGAAAATCTAAGCATTTTACATATTAAAATCATTTTAGTCCGATGCACGGTTTGAGAGATACAAATGCATGAACATGAGGGTCTTTTCTGTAAAACAGTAATTTACTAGATAAATAGCAAAATCGCCGAACTAGAAAAAAACATGATATGGGCCGCATCTGCTAACGGGCTGCACAGGACAAGAGAGGCTGGAGGGGCTGCTCACCCGTGGGCTGAGGCCCGGTCGGTGTGGCTGGCTTGGCGCGGGGAGATGGAGGGCGAGCTGGGCCTTGGCGCTTGCTGCGGGCCACGCAGACACATAGAGGCGAGGCAAGGTGTAGTCAACGTGCTCAGGAGCGCTGACCCCATC
>NW_025272576.1:0-1361 GCF_018294505.1 Triticum aestivum | reverse complement strand
GCGTACTTTCCATCTTGCAATCTCGTCCTCAAACCATTTTTGATAAACCACCATGTGCTATCTTTCCCTTTTTACATGGAACATGCTTCTTTTTTGTCGGCGTATGTGTCTTCAACTCGTGTTATTGGGCAGTAATTGTTTCCTTTCGACCTCCTTTTGCAAACAGGGCTATCCATTTTCACCTCGTTGCTATTGCGACCTTTTGGTAAACTGCACAAATCACTTTTCTGAAGAGTGTTTTGTGCAGTTCCGCCAAAATGTCACACGGGCAACATTTTTACATTTCTGTGGGACTGCGGAAAGGGAGATTGGTTTTGCTATCCTCCTCATCCAACTCCGTGCCTAATCTTCTCCAAAAAGAAGTTAGTCCTAAAGAGAGATCATAGAGGTGATCGACTTCTATTTATGTGTGTTATGTTTCATCATCTAGTTCCACTATTATTGTAATCACACTGACTGGATATCTTTGCAAACAGGGATGGTCCGCTCGATTCTAGTGGAGCTGCACAAAATGATCGGATTGTGGTGTCCTTCATACACCTCTTTTTTGGCTACAGAGCTGGGTGAAACTAGCTGCCAAGCAATGAACACTGTGCCAAGGAAATGGAGCCATGCCTACGGACAACATCGATCAATTATATTTTTTTCTTTATTTGTACACCTTCTCACAACTTTGTTGTAACACCCCGGATTTGATGCGCCAGGTGTCTTCCAGTTATTCACTATCATTGCAATGTCATTTGCTTGTGTGTTGCATTTTGCCATGTCATCATCTGCATTTCATCCGCATGTTTTTCAAAACTTGCATCCGTTCGGGCTCTCCCGGTTCTCTCCGTTGTCCGTTCGGAGTCCAGACCTCTCGCGCGCGCCCGTCGTCCCCTCTCAGACCTTGTTTTGTGAGAGGGTGTTAAACTTTCTCGGAATGTCCCGCAGCTTGCCAAGTGGCCTTGGTATAGCACCTGTAGACCGCCTGTCAAGTTTCATGCCATTTGGAGTCCGTTTGGTACTCCAACGGTTAACCGCGTAGCCCAAAACCCCCTTTCTCTTACAGCCCAGCAACCCCTTCAAAGTGGCCCAAAACCCATCTAACTCCCCTCTATGCTCTCGGTCGTTCAATCACGATCGTGTGGGCGAAAACCGCTCCTCATTTGGACTCTCCTAGCTCCCTCTATCTATAAATATGCCCTCCCCCATCCAAATCGCAGTCCAAACCCTAAAAAACCTCCCTCCGTGCCGTCGGACATGTCCGCCGACGGCCGGACACGTCCGCCCCGTGCCCCCTCGTCCAATCGGTACCCGCCACGCCGCCGCCGCCGGCCCCCTCTCTCTCCTCCGCCGCCAGGGCCCGCGCGGCCCAGATC
>NW_025272575.1:0-1361 GCF_018294505.1 Triticum aestivum | reverse complement strand
CGCCATAGCTTGTCTACCAACGCAACAAATCATGTCGTCGTATCCAGCAAATCACGTCGCCGGTTGTAGCATTCGTCGTCACGTGTTCTATTTGTGCGATAAAACTGGCCATCAGTTCCAGCAAAACTCTTTGACGCTTCCAGCAAACCTCACCGTCGGTTGCAACACCGGTCTCCTCCATTGAAGCTCGCCGCTGAGCTCTCACCTGGCGCTAGTAGCATTTAGCCATGCCAGTTGTAGCATTCGCCATGGTGGTTGCAGCTCGCCACAAACATGGTTGGAGCATGCTCTCTCTCCCGCTTGCCGTTGTTCAAGCATGGTCATCGTGGATGGTAGCAGCGGGTGTTGCCGTTGTAGCATCCCCATGACACGGTTGTCGCAACTAGATTGCCCGCGTTCATCCCTGTGTCATAGCCTACTCGTGGTTGTCGCGCAGGTGCAAGCATGTGGCGACAGCCGAGCCGGGACGCAGGCCATTTACTACGGCGTGTGGCGTCAGTTGATAGCAGGGGAGGAAGAAGGAAGGAGACTTGTGTAAAGAAGATGGGGATAAGGCTTTGCTACGTGGAGGAATGAGTGGTGGAGAAGAGGTGGGACCGCAGGCACGTGATGCGTGGACGTGTAACCAGCCGAAGTTTCGGCCGGCCCGCCGGATGTAAACAGTTTCCTTTTATAATACACCATCGTGGAAAAAAATTGATGGACCATCCTGGAAACTCTTGCATCATCATGTGGCCAATGTGACTAAGCTTAATCGGCTAGTTTTTTTACAGCAAAGATTAATCGACTAGTTAGCTAAACTAGAAGAATAGGGACCCCTTGAATTTTTTTTTCTGAGACAAGATAGAGACCCCTTGATACGTCATTGTTTCTTTCGTTTTTTTAGGGATCCCAAGCTTTAATTATAAGTGAAAAATATTCAACGGGATACAAAGAGGGTCATGACAGATAGAAGCCACAAATGGCGACCCTAAGAAAGCGATACAACAAATTTTCAAGATTAAGTGCATCTTGATTTGAGGCTCGACCTTCGAACATAAAATCAAAGCTGGCAAACCATATACTGCTCCTGTTCATCTCTTTCTCAATAGTGATATGGGGACCTCCCAACCCCTTTATGATGTCACTGTTTCTTACTTTTTTAGGGATCCCAAACCATTATTAAAATTGAATAATGTTCAGCCGGATAAAAAGAGGGTGATGGGGGATATAAGCCACATATGGCGACCTGAGGAAGCGATACAACAAATTTTGCAAGATTGTGCGCCTCCTGATTCAAAGCTAGACCTACGAACATAAAATCACACAGCTAGCAAAACAGACTCCTCTCATGTTTCTCGCTTTCACAATAGCTATATGGG
>NW_025272574.1:0-1361 GCF_018294505.1 Triticum aestivum | reverse complement strand
TTTAGCACATTATGGGATACTAGAAGATCGTCATGAGAGCTTGAGAGCTTTTCATGGATTTCTTCCAATTTCCCATAATTGCTAGATAGCAACTCAAGTTGAGCCCGTAGCTCAACATTCTCCTTCAAAATGGATGCTTCACAAGTAATAGAATTAGTAGCACAAGCATCATCATTAACAACAAGAGGAGAAGGCAACTTGGCAAGCTCTTTTAAATAAGAAGCTTCAAGTTGAGCATGAGACTCGGTGAGTTTGATGAGCTCACCCTTGATGACCCTTGAGCCATTTTCGAGGTGCTCAAAATCCTCAAGGAGTCTAGCATGAGCAACTTCAAGCTTAGCATTTTTAGTTTCAAAAACATTGGCCACCTCAAGAGCTCTATCAGTAGATTCCTTCACTCTAGACAATTCTAGAGCAAAAGTCTCCTCAAGAGATTCCTTGGTGGTTTGGTCAAGTTCAAGAGCTTGAGAGAGGTCCGCAATCTCATCAGCGTAATCACGCCCATGACCTTCCATTTTATCAATGGTGACCTCATGCTCCTCAAGACGAGATTCCAACTCATCAATATATTTCTTGCTCTCAATAGCAATGGACATAATTTCCATGAAGTTGGAACGAGCAATTTTATTTTTATGAAGAGCTTTAAAAACCATTTCCCCCTTAATTTTTAAGGAGGCAACATTATCATTCTCTTCATCATTATCCTCATCATCATTAGCATCAACATCATCATCAAGAGACATATTGGGGTACAAAGTAGGAGTTACCTTTGACGCCTTAGCCATAAGGCAAAAAGCAATAGATGATGATGTGGGATTCCTTGAGGTACCATTAAACACCACATCTTGTTCCATGGAGTGTTCGATTTCCTCTACATTGTTAGCACAACAATTCGAGGAAATAGATGCATTTTTATCATGGCAACAAGACATAGCAAGCATATCATCATGAGATCTAGTCACGCAATTTCTACATGATACGCAAGGACTATCAACACAAGCATGTGAAACATTTGGAGTGCTCGAAGTGTTAAAGCCCAAAGAGGGAGCATTGCAATAATATAGTGATGAAGGATCATCCACAATAAGCATACTATCATCATTGCAATGATCAACACTACTCACCATATCATTACCTTGTGGCAAACCACATGTAGGTGAAGTAGAAGAAGTTGAGAAGACTATATGACCAGAGGTGGAGGGAGAACAACCATCCCCACAAAACTTGGACACACCATATTTATCTTGAAGCTTTGTCCATAACTCATGAGCATCCCGGAATGGCATGAGATGAAATATAACTACATTGCTCAAAGCATCGAAAAGCACATTAGAAGCTTGAGCATTGAGATAAGAGTTTTT
>NW_025272573.1:0-1361 GCF_018294505.1 Triticum aestivum | reverse complement strand
GTGGCTTTGTCCGGGGCATCGAGGGCGAGAGAAGGAAGCAGGAGGTGGCCAGCAGGGGGGGAGGTGGCGCGCGCACGTGCCGGCGAGCGTCGGGCACACGCCGTTCCCCTATCGGGGGGGAAGACGACAGAGGGGGGGGGCCAGGCGGGCTGGGCCGCCTCCTGGCTGGCCGGCCTGCTGCTGCTGGGCTGCGCAGGGGAGGGGAGGCCCAGGTAAGCCCCTCCTTCTTTTATTTTTGTTTTTCTAATTTTTCTGACATTTGTTTTGATTTAATAAATATATTAAATCATTTAATTTTATTATGCCAATTTTTGTAGGGGCTAATGGTATTATTCCAGAGCTCTTTTATAATTGGCATAATTTTTGGACCATATTTCATATATATAGAAATATATTTCCAATGCAAATATTTATCGAATTAATCCAAATGGCCAAAATAAATGTCCATGAGCTCCTAAAAATATTGTTTTGATTTTTATCTCTGTCCAATATTTTCAGAGGTCAACATGAGCATTTTCTTGGACCCTTTTGGAGAAATTTTTATTTGGGTCATTTTCAAAAATGATTCTGAGGGTTCCACCAATCCTCATTTCAAATTTAAATGAAATTTAAATATGATGCACAAATGGCTAGCTAGCCTAGGTCATACCAGACTAGGGATGTGACAACTCGCCCCCACTTGAAAGAATCTCGTCCCGAGATTCAGGGGTCGACGGAAAGAAAGCGGGGTACTCCAGTCGAAGACGATCTTCTCGCTCCCAGGTAGCTTCTCTCTCGGAATGATGAGACCACTGAACTTTGAGAAACTTGACGTTCTGACGTCGGGTAACACGCTCTGCTTGATCAAGAATGCGAACCGGGTACTCTTGGTATGTGAGGTTATCTTGGAGATCAAGCGTTTCGTGGTCCACTCCGCGGATGGGATCCGAGAAGCAACGCCTGAGTTGAGAGACGTGGAAGACATCATGAACTCGAGAAAGATGTGGGGGTAGTTCCAATTGGTAGGCAACCTCTCCTCGTTTAGCGAGAATGCGAAAGGGACCAATGTAACGAGGAGCCAACTTGCCCTTGATACCGAAACGATGGGTACCCTTTAAAGGAGTAACCCGAAGGTAAGCTTGGTCGCCAATTTCATAAGTCATATCCTTATGATGACGATCATACTGACTCTTTTGACGAGATTGGGCTGTTTTCAAATTCTCACGAATGATGCGAACTTGCTCTTCTGCCTCCTGGATCATATCCGGTCCAAAGAATTGTCTTTCACCGGTTTCTGACCAGTTCAAAGGTGTTCGACATCTTCGTCCATAGAGAACCTCAAAAGGAGCTTGCTTGAGGCTGGATTGGTAGCTATTGTTATA
>NW_025272572.1:0-1361 GCF_018294505.1 Triticum aestivum | reverse complement strand
TTTGCATGTGTGCCCGATTCCAAGCGGCACCAAAGGAATCGCATCACTTAGCTGTGAAGCGAATTCTTCGATATTTGGCTTACACCCCAACTCTAAGATTATGGTATCCAAAGGGCTCAAAGTTTGATCTAGTTGGATTCTCAGATGCTGATTATGCTGGTGACAAGGTTGATCACAAGTCCACATCAGGCACATGTCACTTTCTTGGACGATCTCTTGTCTATTGGTCTTCAAAGAAGCAAAACCGTGTATCCCTCTCCACTGCAGAATCTGAATACATTGCTGCTGGATCTTGCTGTGCGCAGCTTCTATGGATGAAGCAAAATCTCAAGGACTATGGCATCCACCTGAAGCAAGTGCCACTCTATTGTGACAATGAAAGCGCCATCAAGATTGCCAACAACCCAGTTCAGCAATTGAAGACAAAGCACATTCGGATCCATCATCACTTTCTCAGAGATCATGTCATGAAGGAAGATATTGATATCATTCATGTCAACACTGAAGATCAACTGGCAGATATCTTCACAAAGCCCTTGGATGAGAAAAGGTTTTGCAAGTTGCGGTGTGAGCTAAATATCTTAGAATCCTCAAATGTCCTGTAATTGGACACACATCCTAACGCTTATGCATGTTGATGTCTTAGATGTGCAACACACGAAGTAACGTATATCTTCAATCAATGAAGACATACACTCTAAGTATGAATACATTAATGCGAAATTTGACTTTAGAGCACCACGATAATTGTGCGCCGTGTCTAGGTGTTATACTTCCTATACGGTGGATAACGCCACCACCAAAAATCTTCTTGAAGTGTTTCTTTTGGCATCATGATTGCATAGTCTTCGCATTTGGTTTGTCTTCAACATTGATTTGACCTCATGGTTTATCTTCACATTGTTGAGTTGGTCTTAGACTGATATATATATAGAATAGCACTATTTTGATGTTAGGATCAAAATAACTATTTAGATCACGAGGGCCTATATAGGCGCGCGCAGGTCCTCCGGAACTCCCAAACTTGCAGAGAAAAAGAAAAAAGAAAATCCCTCCCGATCTTATCCCCATGCTCTCCTCTAACCTCCCACCCATCAGCGCCGCCCCCACCTCTCTCCACGGGCAGACGCGCCGCCGCCGCCCCCACCTTCCTCCACGGGCAGAAGCCTCGCCACCCCCACCTCCCTCCCTGGCCGAAGCGCCCCCGCCCCCACCTCCCTCCCCAGCGGAAGCTCCACCCCCGCCGCCCGTGATCTGCCCTGGGCGCCACCGCCGCGACCTGCCCCAAGCACCGCCGCCCGTGATCTGCCCCGGGCGTCGCCGCTGCGCCCTGCCCCAGGCCCCGCCGTCGCGACCTGCCT
>NW_025272571.1:0-1361 GCF_018294505.1 Triticum aestivum | reverse complement strand
CGATGACCCTGGTGACGATGTTGAGGGCCAGAAACCCAGGAAGAGGGTTCCCGCCAAGGTGATGTGGTATGCTCCTATAATACCACGGTTGAAACGTCTGTTCAGGAACAAAGAGCATGCCAAGTTGTTGCGATGGCACAAAGAGGACCGTAAGTCAGACGGGGAGTTGAGACACACCGCAGATGGAACGCAATGGAGAAAGATCGACAGATGGTTCAAAGATTTTGCAGCTGACGCAAGGAACATAAGATTTGCTCTAAGTACGGATGGCATGAATCCTTTTGGCGAGCAGAGCTCCAGCCATAGCACCTGGCCCGTGACTCTATGCATCTACAACCTTCCTCCTTGGTTGTGCATGAAGCGGAAGTTCATTATGATGCCAGTGCTCATCCAAGGTCCGAAGCAACCCGGCAACGACATCGATGTGTACCTAAGGCCATTAGTTGATGAACTTTTACAGCTGTGGGGTGGTGTCCGTATGTGGGATGAGCACAAACAAGAGGAATTTGACCTACGAGCGTTGCTTTTCGTAACCATCAACGATTGGCCTGCTCTTAGTAACCTTTCGGGACTGTCAAATAAGGGATACAATGCATGCACGCACTGCTTACATGAGACTGAAAGTGTACATTTGCCAAATTGTAAGAAGAACGTGTACCTTGGGCATCGTCGATTTCTTCCGAAAATTCATCCAGTAAGAAAGAAAGGTAAGCATTACAACGGCAAGGCAGATCACCGGCCGAAGCCTGCGGAACACACTGGTGCTGAGGTATTTGATATGGTCAAGGATTTGAAAGTCATCTTTGGAAAGGGTCCTGGCGGACAATCAGTTCCGAAGGGAGCTGACGGGCACGCAGCCATGTGGAAGAAGAAATCTATATTCTGGGAGCTAGAATATTGGAAAGTCCTAGATGTCCGCTCTGCAATCGACGTGATGCACGTTACGAAGAATATTTGCGTGAACCTCCTAAGCTTCTTGGGCGTGTATGGGAAGACAAATGATACAAAGGAAGCACAGCAGGACCAGCAACGTTTGAAAGACCCTGATGACCGGCATCCGGAATGGTTTCAAGGTCGTGCCAGCTACGCTCTGACCAAAGAAGAGAAGGTCATCTTTTTTGAATGCCTGAGCAGTATGAAGGTCCCGTCTGGATTCTCGTCCAATATAAAGGGAATAATAAACATGGCGGAGAAAAAGTTCCAAAACCTGAAGTCTCACGACTGCCACGTGATTATGACGCAATTGCTTCCGATTGCTTTGAGGGGGCTCCTGCCGGAAAATGTTCGAGTAGCCATTGTGAAGCTATGTGCATTCCTCAATGCAATCTCTCAGAAGGTAATCAATCCAGAAGTTCTACCAC
>NW_025272570.1:0-1361 GCF_018294505.1 Triticum aestivum | reverse complement strand
AACGGGCCCTTGACCCCAGCCTCAAAGAGGATCCGGACATATTCGTGGAGCTGATTGATAGGATTTTCTATCAGCTAAGTTGTGATGACGCCATGGTGGCCATTACAGCCGACTACCCTGGGCTACTCCCAGCCTCGCAGGTACATGAGCCCAGAGTCCCAACCTTTGAAAAGGATTTCCTTTTATGCACTTCACCTACTGTATACAAACGGTGTTTTATAGGGAAGGCCCTCGGGACGCCATGCCGAGCCCGCGGCGACTCGCCAACAAGGGGCTCCGAAGCCAGACAAACTAAAAAGGAAGGCGGTCCGGACGGAGACACCGGCGCAGAGGTATGATGCAACACCTCACTCCGTGGTTGTCGTCTTTAAAAGCATAATAACACCTGTGTTTCTTAGAAGGAAGAACGCTCGCCGGACAATATCCGGAGAGGTCGCCGATCACGCCTCTACCAGTCGGGCTCCAGGACCGGACATAGAGGCGGAAGCTAACACGAGGCACACGCCGGATGCTCCTTCTACAGAGGATGCGGATAAGATATCCGCTAGAAATTCCGAAGTGGAGAGCGCCATGAATCATAGGCGTCGCTGAGCCGTACTCCGTGACGCTTGTTTCTCCCAAGAGGCGTTTGATGCATTCAACTTAGGAGATGCGTACATCCGTGCTGCTCAAACTGGTCTAGCCAGAGCCACGGACCAGTATGTAAAGGATGTACGGTTAAGAAAATTTGATGAGTATATATACCAGTAGCCCCTGAGACTTGAAACAGTTGACACAACTGATTTAAGGATCATTTATTGTGCAGGTTCTTACAGAGAAGAATACTCGACTGTCACAGGAGCTGGAGGAATGCAAGACCCAACTTCGGGCCACCGTTGCCACATTGAAGGAACCTGAAAAGTCCCCGGCTGGTAACACCTATTTCAAAGAATGATAGGTACCATATAGTGTGCGGCATGTCTGCAAATCTAATAATAGATATTGCAGATGACTCCGGAGAGAATCTGGAGGACCAGCATGTCGTACGATAGCTATAGGTTGGCGAACGCGTGCTGACTAAGGTCATGCGGGGGAAAAACAATCTCCAAGACGCCAATACCAAGCTGAGCATGGAACTGAAAGATGTTAGAGCCCAGCTTGCGGACTCCGTGAAGGAGAATAAGCGGCTTCGACGCGGCATGTTCAGTAAGTGCTTGAACGAACCCTTAAAAGAGTGCGGTGAAGAAGCCGGCTAACAGAGTTATGTCTGCAGGTATGCTGACGGGTCGTCCCGCGGAGGAGATGCCCGGGTCTACGGGTGATCTTCTACCCGAGCTCTCACAACTGCACGAACAAGTTCGGCAGGTGATGCAAAGTATTGC
>NW_025272569.1:0-1361 GCF_018294505.1 Triticum aestivum | reverse complement strand
ACGGGCATCGCCGTAGCCACTGGCCTCCCCTCGCCTCCCCGACCCGCTTCCGAGCTCCGCCACAACCCCCTCCACCTCCTCGTTGAGCTACGGACCTCCCGGACGTGCTGCAACGCCGCCACCATCGCCGTTTCCGTCGCCGGCCACCGAAGTTTGCCGCGGTCAATTCGCCGCCTCCGCCGCCTCCCCGAGACCACCGAGCTGCTCATCGACCTCGCTGTGAGCTCCTCTTCCATTTCCCCTCCTCCCCGCGCTGGTTCCCGCACTCCAGCCGCCTTCTCACTGGAGCCGATTGCTCCTCGCCGCCGGCCATGGCGCCACGGTGGCACGAGCCCAAGCCGGTCCCTTCCGCGCGCGTCCCCGTGTTCCTGGTGGCGCCAGGAGCCCGTAGGAACCCTCCGTCTCCACTGCCGTGCACCACAACGCCGCGGCCACAAGTTGCCGAACTCCGGCCGCCGCCCTGAGCTCTGCTCCGGCGAGCTCCGCCGCCCCCGCAGCCCTCCGCGTGCTCCACTGGATGCGCGTGAGCGCGGGCTTCGCGTGGGTGGTCTCCGCCGCCCGAATGGTCGCCGGAACGGCGATCCCGAGCCCCTCCGCCGCGCTCGGCCTCGCCGGCGGCTAAACGCCGGTGGGATTGACCGGTCAACCGCGCTAACCCCCCCCCCTGAGGCTGACATTTGGGCCCCGGTGCCCCTAACCTTTTAATTAAGTTAGTTTAACCCCTGTTTAACCCCAGTGTCACTGACGTGTGGACCCCACACGTCAGGATTGACCTGGACAGCCGCGTTGACCGCTGATGCAATGATGACGTCATGCTGACGCAATTATACATTTTCTGGAATTAAAATAATTCAGAAAATCCAGAAAATGATTTAAACTTCAAAAATTCATATCAATTCAACCATAGCTCAGATTTAAATAATTTATATATGAAAAATTATCAGAAAAATGCAACCTTTCCATCTGTACTAGTTTCATGCATGAAAAACCAACTTATACATGCTGAATATGGGAAAACACATTATGGCATATATAAGAGACCTAATTTAGAAATGCATTTGAACCTTTGGTTCAAATGGACTTCAAACCAATTGAACACTAGTTGCATTAGCTCAACAGCATCACATCTACATGCCATGTTCATGCATCATATTGTTGCATATGATTGTGTATTGATTGCCGGCACCGTTCCTTCTCGATAGGTCCTGCTCCGGAGACGTTCCAGAGTACCTGTCTGTGAAGCAGTGCCTCCCTTGTTGATTTACCAGGCAAGCAAACCCCCTTGTTCATTTTGATAAAACCCTACTCTCTCGCTCCTGCTCTCAGTTATTGCATTAGGACAACAACGATTCATCTGCTAC
>NW_025272568.1:0-1361 GCF_018294505.1 Triticum aestivum | reverse complement strand
GGCTGTGGAGATTGGAAAAGGAAATCCCTAAATGCATCTCTGAAACAATGACATTTTTTCAGTAATGAACTGAGACTAGCAGTTCATTTTTATTCTGTAGGGGGGATCTTTTTGGATGAAATTCTGAACACTATTCAAAGAAATAAGCAGCTGGCATTTGTTCAAGAATATACTAAGTCTGTGAACATTGTTTGTTTCTCTGTAGCCATTTGTTCAAGAATGTACTAATTCTCTGAACATTGTTTTGTTTTCCTGTAGCAAGTTATTTCTATAAACACTGAACATTTGCAAGGAAATCAGCAGCTTTCATTGTTAAGAGAATGAGCTAATTCTCTCAAAAACGTGTTGTTTTTCTGTAGCAAATTATTGTATGAATTCTGAACATCTGTGCAAAGAAACTGAGCTCTGAACATTATTCAAAACAACAGAGATAGAGCACAATCTGTATGTACATGAGCATTAAGCTAGAAGAATTCCTAATGTTACTGTGTTCCTTGTGTTTTTGGTTTTTTTCTCTTCCATGCTGTAGCACAGAGTCCATAAGTTTCATTGTTGTTGATTTTTGGTCAGTTACATATTTAACTGCAACCTGTTTTCTTGTTCACGCTGATTTTCAAAGTCCAAACTATTTGTCAGATAAAGACAACTCATTTTTAGCAGTTCATAATATTGTCGCTGTTTAGGGTCTAGTGTTTCCTTCCTTGCTTTTTGCATCACGACGCTTCACCCATGTTTTGACTATTTAAGTTGGTGTACAACTGTACATGGTATGTAAATATAATAGTCTGTTCTAACCTATTCTCTGTTTTTTTTCAGAGCGTGGCCTCCGAACATTCAGCAAAACAGGGACATTGTGAATTTATTAGATTGCGACAAGTCTACACAGGGAATAGGCCGAGTTTGCAATGAGCAGCTTGCAGAGCTACTATGGCCTGAGTTCTCAAAGAGGAGATGGCATGGATTTAAGTACATTAATGTCCTTGTACAGCAAGGGAAGCTCCCAAGGTATTGGAAGTGAAATACTCCCAAATTCTTCTTCTCCGCCTGACAGTACACAAAGCATTGGAAGAGGCAACTGGGCGACCAAAGAATTAGTTCATTGGTTCCATACGCCATGGCAGAAAGTGGAGGCCGATCCCCAGGATGACCCTTTCTGCCGGATTCAATTAAGATGACGAAAAGTTTTTTGCCAAGGCCTTTTTTCCAGTATGCGTTTGAATATGGACACAGACTCAAAGAACGGTGGGATCTTTATGTGGTCGGGCTCCAAGTGGACCTTCAACCATGAGTCCTTCACCTGTCCGTTGCTCGACGGTCTGCCCAAACCTGTGCCGGGTCGTAGGATGAAAGCTGCTTTTACT
>NW_025272567.1:0-1361 GCF_018294505.1 Triticum aestivum | reverse complement strand
GGGTCAGCACATGGAATATGCTGGCAATGTAACACATAGAGAGAGTAATGAAAGAATAGGCTATACTACATGCATATATGGCTGGTGGAAAGCTCTATGGTTACAGTTTTTGCGAAAAGCCAATTTTTCCCTACATCAAAGGAATAATTTTGTTTAACTATCATGGTGGTTGTTAAACATTGAGAATGGTTGACAGCATCCTCAATCCCAATTAAAAGTACTCATTAAAAACCCAATAACATTAATTAGAAGTAACATGTTGAGATTCACAATGATATTCAAGTACTAGATACTCAAAACGTCCATAACCGGGGACACGGCTAATCATGATTAGTTTGTTACTCTGCAGAGGTTTGCGCACTTTTCCCCACATGACTCGATCGCCTCCGTTTGATTTCTCGCACTACATGGTGTTTGAGAAACGGATGACCGAGACATAGTCTTTCAGAAGCACTAGCACCTTACATGTGGGGTAGATCGGTACACCTACATCCCCTACATCTGCTAGTCCACCCCGTAAGAGTTCGCACAACTTAGTCAACTATGCTAGAGCCCATAGTAGCATGTGGCTGCACATGGAAGTTTCCAGTTTGAAATATCTTATGATCCCTTAGAGCCTGGGTGGCGGTCCAAAAAAAACAGGCAAGTCCTGATAGACATCAGGTGCCTCAATCCACCCAGATGTGTGTTTAAGTTGCCACCTTAGATAAACCATTAGCATTATCAATCTCACATCTGTCATGGATATCACTCACCCAATCCACGTCTACTAGCATAGCATAATAAGCAAACGTAGAAGTAACTCCCAAGGTTTCATAAGTAACAGGTAATAGGTACTACGTCAATCTACTTCCCATCCCACAATTTAATTAGATCCTAAACATGCAAGTGTTTGAGGGTTTGATCTAATGCAATAAAACTGGGTAGTAGGAAAGATATGATCAAGTGTTACTTGCCTGCAAAGTTGATGAAGATGGTTCGCACTCAAAACTCGTGATAGATCTAATCGTCACACTCCGGTCAATCTATCGTAAGCAAACAATAGTAACCACACAATAAGTACTCAACTAATGCACAAGTAAAACTCGAATGAGAGAACGAACCAGAAAGTTCAACTTAAGAACCCTGGTGGCAAAAGAAAGAACGAACCGAACAAACGATGGAAAACAAACGGCGGAAGAAAACAACTCGGTTCTAGCAAGTTGAAACTAGGCCAAATTTTACAGTAGCAAAAACTTGTTCAAGTTGATTAGTCGGAACGGCGGTTTCGAGATGAAACTCCAGGCGCTTGAATCACCTGATTCCGATAAACGAGCGAGAAGATAAACTAGAACGAAGATCGGATCTGAGATCGCGATCGC